>NW_027002050.1:0-6774 GCF_036934945.1 Oncorhynchus masou masou
TAGGTGGGTTTTCCACTGGTCTACTGTACCTTGTGGTTAGGGTCCCTGTGATAGATGTGGGTGGGGTTTTCCCCTGGTCTACTGTACCTTGGAGTTGAGGTCCCTGTGGTACTGTAGATGTGGGTGGGTTTTCCCCTGGTCTACTGTACCTTGGAGTTGAGGTCCCTGTGGTACTGTAGATGTGGGTGGGGTTTTCCCCTGGTCTACTGTACCTTGGAGTTGAGGTCCCTGTGGTACTGTAGATGTGGGTGGGGTTTTCCCTGGTCTACTGTACCTTGGAGTTGAGGTCCCTGTGGTATTGTAGATGTGGGTGGGGTTTCCCCTGGTCTACTGTACCTTGGAGTTGAGGTCCCTGTGGTACTGTAGATGTGGGTGGGTTTTCCCCTGGTCTACTGTACCTTTGAGTTGAGGTCCCTGTGGTACTGTAGATGTGGGTGGGATTTCCCCTGGTCGACTGTACCTTTGAGTTGAGGTCCCTGTGGTAGATGTTCTTGTAATGCAGGTAGATCATTCCTCTGGTGATGTCACAGGCTAGGTCCACCTTCTCCCTCCAGCACAGAGACACATCCTTCCTGGCCAACAGTTCTTCCAGACATCCTCCACTAACATACTAAAACAGATAGACAGCCCGTCAGCCTCACATATTGAAACAGATAGACACCCCATCAACCCCCACTAACATACTGAAACAGATAGACACCCCATCAACCCCCACTAACATACTGAAACAGAGAGACACCCCATCAACCCCCACTAGCATACTGAAACAGATAGACACCCCATCAACCCCCACTAACATACTGAAACAGATAGACACCCCATCAACCCCCACTAACATACTGAAACAGATATGCACCACATCAACCCCCACTAAGATTCTGAAACAGATAGACACCCATCAGCCCCCACTAACATGCTGAAATAGATAGACACCTCATTAGATTAGCATCACATACTGAAACAGACCTGGATATAAGAGTTGAGTTTAAAGGATAAGGAACACTGCCACACCTGGCATTCCAACCAAGGGGCAGGAATTGAGTAGCAAACTGAAGAAATTCTGAGGAAATTCAGCAACTATTTGAAGTTGATAAAACTGCTTCTTTATTGTAAAACCCAACATGTTTCAGTCGCTTACAGGCCATATTTGCCCAGATGGAGAGGCTCGCACACAACCCAACCTTCTATAACGTACAGGGTACATCTCCTAGAAACAGACAGTGTGTCTCCCCACTCATCTCACTAGTGTGAAGTCGTCATCCGTACAAGGTGGAGGAAGTAACACTCACCTCTAAAATAGGGTAGAGTTTATCTTCCTTCACACATATCCCCAGATACCTAGAATAAATCACAACAATATGTTATTCATATATTTCTTATTTCCATTCTTTTACTTTAAGATTTGTGTATTATTGTGAATTGTTAGATACTACTGCACTGTTGGAGCTAGGACCACAAGCATTTCGCTACACCTCCAATAACATCTGCTAAATATGTGTATGTGACCAATACAATTTTGATTTTATATGGACAACAGAATTATAATGTGGAATCTTAATGACATTTATAATATACTGTACTTGAAGATGGTTTAGTGGCTAATAAGACCACCACTCCTGGCCCACCGGTCGTCACACTATCTGTCTGCCAGGTCATAATATACAATAAGTTACATAAGATGCTCAGGGCTGAAAACATGTTTTGAGGACCAGCTGAGCCAGACATTCAACAACAACCTAGACTCTTGTGAACAGAAACAACATCAAGAAACTTCGCCCCGGGTAGCCAATGCTACCCGAGAGTAACAACCTAAAAACTACATCCATTCAGACACTGGTTTACAGTATACCTTGACTGAAAGGTTATTACCAGCGGCTTACATAAAACCACCGAACATATCAGTCTTCTTACAGTGCTCTGACATTGGAGCCTGATAACATTGCCATTCTAACAGTGAGTAAGTTCCAAATTGCACCCTATGGGCCCTGGTTTAAAGTAGTTTACTATATAGGGAATAGGATTCCATTTGGGTTTGGAGGAAGACAATGTTCTCAGGCTCCAACATTAGAAAGTATTCAGATTTTCACATCATTGTTTGAGTATGGCCCACTCACAGAGGGCTGGATGCCCTATCTGTGCCAGGTACATATTGTATTGGACTCATATATTCACTTTCATCATTGACTCTCTATGCTCTGACCTCAGCAGATAAACTGTGCTGTTTAATAACCACGGATACTGTGGCCTTGAAAGAAAGGCTAAAATAAGATTGCTTGGACAAACACAATGCCTTCACACCTTATGTAACCACTTCATACGGGAGAGCTGGCCTACGTGACAAGGTAGTACTGTCCCCTCCTGCTGTAACCCATTACTGCACCTCACAGACTCAGCAGCATGTGTATACATACCCAGTCATCACCATGTCTTGAGACATGTTAAGACATATAAATGAAGATGTCTGGAGTGGTCTTGAGACGTCTTGGGACATGTTAAGACATATAAATGAAGATGTCTGGAGATATCTTGAGACGTGCGTGAGACATGTTAAGACATATAAATGAAGATGTCTGTCTCTTGAGACATATAAATGAAGATGTCTGTCTTGAGACATGTTAAGACATATAAATGAAGATGTCTGGAGATGTCTTGAGACATGTTAAGACATGTTAAGACATATAAATGAAGATGTCTGGAGATATCTTGAGACGTCGTGAGACATGTTAAGACATATAAATGAAGATGTGTGGAGATGTCTTGAGACATGTTAAGACATATAAATGAAGATGTGTGGAGATGTCTTGAGACATGTTAAGACATATAAATGAAGATGTGGAGATGTCTTGAGACATGTTAAGACAGAAATGAAGATGTCTGGAGATGTCTTGAGACATGTCTTGAGACATCTTTAAACATATAAATTACGCTATCTGGAGATGTCTTGAGACAAGGTGATTTCTGGGTAGCTATATTTAGCATAAGTATGACTGGAAGTACAGTATAATAACCTATATTTTGGATTGGAATTCAGGAAAGGTCTGCCGTGATTCTGTGGTGCGCGTCATAACATCACTTGAAACTATGCCTTCACACCTTATGTAACCACTTCAGATGGGTAGAATAGGCCTTTGTGGTTACTAGATTATGATGTTCTGGAGCCATTGACTGCACGACATAAAGTACACAAAGCATCCCAGCATTCCCATTCATAGTGTATGCCCTGTACTAACACAGATAATCTTACATAAATCAAAAATTATAAACATCCGGCTTAATGTTATCTAAACAATTTTTATTTAATTTATTACATTGACAGGTATAATGAATCTATTAATATTTATTTTATTTAATAAGCAATGATGCAAAATTCTTACATGGTATCAATAAGGTCATATACCAACTATTATAAGTCGGCATCACAAAAAGGTGTAACTGACTAATACCTGACTATGTTGGGATGGGAGAGTTTTTGCAGGAGGCTGATCTCACGCACGATGCTATCCTGGTCCACATCATTCTTATAGATCTTCACCACCATCACCTTATGGCTCGTACTATGAATCACCTGAGAGAAACAGACAAGTTATTTCACAGTACTATGAATCACCTGAGAGAAACAGACAAGTTATTTCACAGTACTATGAATCACCTGAGAGAAACAGACACGTTATTTCACAGTACTATGAATCACCTAGAGAGAAACAGACACGTTATTTCACAGTACTATGAATCACCTGAGAGGAAACAGACACGTTATTTCACAGTACTATGAATCACCTGAGAGAAACAGACAAGTTATTTCACAGTACTATGAATCACCTGAAGGAAACAGACAAGAGTTATTTCACAGTACTATGAATCACCTGAGAGAAACAGACAGGTTATTTCACAGTACTATGAATCACCTGAGAGAAACAGACAAGTTATTTCACAGTACTATGAATCACCTGAGAGAAACAGACACGTTATTTCACAGTACTATGAATCACCTGAGAGAAACAGACACGTTATTTCACAGTACTATGAATCACCTGAGAGAAACAGACAATAGTTATTTCACAGTACTATGAATCACCTGAGAGAAACAGACAAGTTATTTCACAGTACTATGAATCACCTGAGAGAAACAGACAAGTTATTTCACAGTACTGTGAATCACCAGAGAAAAAACAATTACAAGTTATTTCACAGTACAGTGAATCACCAGAGAGAAACAGACAAGTTGTTTCACAGTACTGTGAATCACCAGAAAACAGACAAGTTATTTCTGAGTACTATGAATCACCAGGAAGAAACAGACAAGTTATTTCACAGTACTATGAATCACCAGAGAGAAACAGACAGAAGTTATTTCACAGTACTATGAATCACCTGAGAGAAACAGACAAGTTATTTCACAGTACTGTGAATCACCTGAAAGAAACAGACAATAATAAATTCACAGTACTATGAATCACCTGAGAGAAACAGACAAGTTATTTCACAGTACTGTGAATCACCTGAAAGAAACAGACAATAATAAATTCACAGTACTGTGAATCACCTGAAAGAAACAGACAAGAGTTATTTCACAGTACTGTGAATCACCAGAGAGAAACAGACAAGAGTTATTTCACAGTACTGTGAATCACCTGAAAGAAACAGACAAGAGTTATTTCACAGTGCTGTGAATCACCAGAGAGAAACAGACAAGTTATTTCACAGTACTGTGAATCACCTGAGAGAAACAGACAATAATAAATTCACAGTACTGTGAATCACCTGAAAGAAACAGACAAGAGTTATTTCACAGTGCTGTGAATCACCAGAGAGAAACAGACAAGTTATTTCACAGTACTGTGAATCACCTGAGAGAAAACAGACAATAATAAATTCACAGTACTGTGAATCACCTGAAAGAACAGACAAGAGTTATTTCACAGTACTGTGAATCACCTGAAAGAAACAGACAATAATAAATTCACAGTGCTGTGAATCACCAGAGAGAAATAGACAAGAGTTATTTCACAGTACTGTGAATCACCTGGAAAGAAACAGACAAGAGTTATTTCACAGTACTGTGAATCACCTGAAAGAAACAGACAAGAGTTATTTCACAGTACTGTGAATCACCTGAAAGAAACAGACACGTTATTTCACAGTACTGTGAATCACCTGAAAGAAACAGACAAGAGTTATTTCACAGTACTGTGAATCACCAGAGAGAAACAGACAAGTTATTTCACAGTACTGTGAATCACCTGAGAGAAACAGACAAGAGTTATTTCACAGTACTGTGAATCACCAGAAAGAAACAGACAATAATAAATTCACAGTACTGTGAATCACCTGAAAGAAACAGACAAGAGTTATTTCACAGTGCTGTGAATCACCAGAGAAGAAACAGACAAGAGTTATTTCACAGTACTGTGAATCACCTGAAAGAAACAGACAAGAGTTATTTCACAGTACTGTGAATCACCTGAAAGAAACAGACACGTTATTTCACAGTACTGTGAATCACCTGAAAGAAACAGACAAGAGTTATTTCACAGTACTGTGAATCACCTGAGAGAAACAGACAATAATAAATTCACAGTACTGTGAATCACCAGAGAGAAACAGACAAGTTATTTCACAGTACTGTGAATCACCTGAGAGAAACAGACAATAATAAATGCACAGTACTGTGAATCACCTGAAAGAAACAGACAAGAGTTATTTCACAGTACTGTGAATCACCTGAAAGAAACAGACAAGAGTTATTTCACAGTACTGTGAATCACCAGAGAGAAACAGACAAGTTATTTCACAGTACTGTGAATCACCTGAGAGAAACAGACAATAATAAATTCACAGTACTGTGAATCACCTGAAAGAAACAGACAAGAGTTATTTCACAGTACTGTGAATCACCTAAGAGAAACAGACAATAATAAATTCACAGTACTGTGAATCACCTGAGAGAAATAGACAAGAGTTATTTCACAGTACTGTGAATCACCTGAAAGAAACAGACAAGAGTTATTTCACAGTACTGTGAATCACCTGAAAGAAACAGACAATAATAAATTCACAGTACTGTGAATCACCTGAGAGAAATAGACAAGAGTTATTTCACAGTACTGTGAATCACCTGAAAGAAACAGACGAGTTATTTCACAGTACTGTGAATCACCTGAAAGAAACAGACACGTTATTTCACAGTACTGTGAATCACCTGAAAGAAACAGACAAGAGTTATTTCACAGTACTGTCAATCACCTGAGAGAAACAGACAATAATAAATTCACAGTACTGTGAATCACCAGAGAGAAACAGACAAGTTATTTCACAGTACTGTGAATCACCTGAGAGAAACAGACAATAATAAATGCACAGTACTGTGAATCACCTGAAAGAAACAGACAAGAGTTATTTCACAGTACTGTGAATCACCTGAAAGAAACAGACAAGTTATTTCACAGTACTGTGAATCACCAGAGAGAAACAGACAAGTTATTTCACAGTACTGTGAATCACCTGAGAGAAACAGACAATAATAAATTCACAGTACTGTGAATCACCTGAAAGAAACAGACAAGAGTTATTTCACAGTACTGTGAATCACCTGAGAGAAACAGACAAGAGTTATTTCACAGTACTGTGAATCACCTGAAAGAAACAGACACGTTATTTCACAGTACTGTGAATCACCTGAAAGAAACAGACAACAGTTATTTCACAGTACTGTGAATCACCTGAAAGAAACAGACAAGAGTTATTTCACAGTACTGTGAATCACCTGAAAGAAAC
>NW_027002051.1:0-36209 GCF_036934945.1 Oncorhynchus masou masou
TAAACGCTGCCATCAGCTGTTCATAAAGTGGAACTACAGGTCTTTGCTGCTGTTCGGCATGATCTCATTGTACATCAACAACATTTTAAACCTAGTAAGGTCGATAATTAACCTTTTACCTAATTTTACTAACAAACCCCAGTCAAGCTCAGGATATTGCGTATGACTTTAAAAAACATTCCCTCGATGCACATTCTTTACAACAATGTCCTAGTTGTAGTTTTTACTTTTAGTGCATAAGAAAGACTGGATGAGACATCAGAAGGTGAGGTGGCCTTTCTGGAAGCCACCCCAAATACCCAGCAACTCATGTAGTTTAAATCCAGTGACAGTGACTATTGTGGCATACGGAAAAGTGAGCTGTTCTATCATGTTATTTTCCTGTTTTCCTATGTTATTTGACCTAGTTTCTTGTCTGTAAGACAACACAAATATAGTAGGCTTACAAGTAAAACCATAAACCTACATGTGTGCACAATGAATACATAGAATCTTATTCAGTACTGTGATGTGTACATCTTCTCTGTGCAATAAATTGCTCCTGTCTAAGATAGGCTATATAGAGACTGTCAATATGGTTCCTTCACATTTATGCATCGGAGAGCTATGGCCGAGAGCCAACTGCCAATATTAAACCAATATGCAGTGTAAAAACAAATTGACAGTGACTTATTGCATTATGAAACATTTGTCTTTAGAAAGATATTAGACTCGTCATTTTTAAACAAACCTTTTTTTATTATTGTAATACGGGCTACAGAGAAACACCTGTTGTTCACCCAGTTATAAACAATCAAAAATCAAAAAACAAAACAATTATTTAAAAAACTTTAATTTACACAGGTATTTCATGGGAGGGGATCTCAGTGGTTTCGTCTCCTGGCATAGCAGGGGAGGGGAGGGGGAGAACAGAACAAGAAGAACTTCTCTCTAGTTAATTTTGGTCTGACCAAATAGATGTTTCTCAGCAAAGTAAACACTAAGACCTTACAATGTCAATTGGAATTGGCCATTGGCCTATTTTTAAGCGTCCATATCTTCTATATTTCATCACAATATTCCTCTGACTCCTGTTGCATCCATATAAGTATTTCCCATTTAGCAAAAATGTAACAATCACCCACCATTTCATTGTTTATTGAACTGTAGGTCCTGCCTTGGATGTTTTAGGAAATAGAAAACAAATCAAACAGAATTCTCTGTGTCCTTCAGCAAATGCATGATAGCTGGTGGAAAAAGTAGTACTAGCTCAGTTGCATGTGTAAGAGACAATTGCACAGTGCCTGTATAGCCCACACAATCAATAGAAACACCTCATGTCATTCATCCTGTGTGTGGGATGAAGCAGATGACCTTTATTCAGAATGCCATTTATTCTGCCCATATCATTTCAGAAGACAGTTTGCAGGTTGAGGTGAAGAAGGGATTTCGAGAGAGAGGGAATCGTAAAGTGAAAAAGAATGAGTCACACATAGACTAATGAATGAGACAGCCTTTCTCTGTGAGCTCGCTCTCTCCACTTTACAAAGATATTTTACATTTGAATGAGTTGTGCGGTTTATGTAGAGAATCTTTTGATCAATAACCACTTCCATCCAGATGATTGAATTGAAGGTATGTGCTCTTGATGGGTGGTGTGTTAGTCAAAGAACATCATTTCTATAATCCAGTTTACAGGTATACCATGCCATCTCTGCAAACACTAGGCTTGGAGTCAATTCCAATTGAAGGCAGTCAATTCAGGAAGTAAAGTGAAATTCCAATTCAATCATTTAAAAAGAGGATTATTCTCAATGACTACTCAATAAACGTTGTTGTTTTTATGTCAATATATTTAAAAAGAGGATTATTCTCAATGACTACTCAATAAACGTTGTTGTTTTTAATGTCAATATATTTAAAATGTTGTTATATTTTTTTAATTTTACATTCAAATCACTTTCTAAATTGACTGCCTTCAAGTCGAACTGACCCCAACCCTGGCAAACATCTCTAATGGCCTACTGTGGTTGGAGGAGATGGATACACTGTAGAGGCAGAAAACATCAGTATTCTACATGTTAATACCTCAGACCAGACTCAAATGCACCCCTCCACTGAGTGATGTGACTGTAACATGACAGTGACAAGAAAGAAACAAATGCTTTCTACTTGGGATTTGAATATTATACTCTCTTTGGTGCAAAGTATAATCTGTGGGTTTACTTTGTGACGTGTAAATCCACATCAATTTGGCATTGACACTATTTACACGGCACAGCCATTTTGTATCAGGGGTTGGATAGTGGGATTTGTAGTACATTTTTACGGTATCTGTGCTTAGTTCTGTGATTGAGCAAGAGGAGGGGTGTAGTTCGAGGTTGCTGGGCTCTTAGCAGTGGCTTTGGTAGCTGCAGAGAATTGTGGGTTGTGTCCCAAATGGCACCCTATTCTCTATTTAGTGCACCACTTTGACCAGAGCTCTACTGGCCCTGGTCAACAGCAGTGCACTTTATGGGGAATATAATGCCATTTGGGATGCAGACCTGGAATCAGCAGTGGAAGAGGATGGTGGACAGGTTCAGGGGTCACGAGGAGATGGGTCGTAGCGCGGATCGGTTGGTTGGTTTACGATCGTTTTCTCCTTCCCTCAGAGTTCCTGAAGTTGGATGGCCTGATCTTCATCTCAGCAAACTCAACGGAGTGCTCATGGCCTTTCCAATGGAACCAGTTCCTCCCTGAAGAACAGCGAGGGGTTGATATTATTAACACAAATGCCTTGAATTTCCTCCCTTATCTTTTCAAAGTCAACACTGTACTACAGCAGTATTTTTGAAAACAGAAATTCCTGCTAGTATTGAATCTTCAAGTATATGTGCTCTCACCTTGCTGTGACTGTCATCGCCATATCGTCCCATAAGGTTGACACGATGGCAGTTCTTATACCAGAAGGCACCCTTGTAGGACAGGGCACAGTTGGTGACTGCGATGTCATTGTCATGGTCGTATGTTGAGAATGGGCGACCATGGTGGTAGGTCATAGAATCACCTACAGGGGAAGCAGAGAGAGCTTAAGCAAGAACCAAACTTAACAGACTTCAGAAAGGAGGCTTAGGTTGAATAATTGCTCGCTTCACCCTCACCTAATAACAATACTTACTTTATTACTTAGATCTTTTCTAACTTTTTGTGTGTCCACAAATGGCACCCTTTTGACCAGTGCCCTATGACCCCTGTAGTTGTCCAAATAGGGAATAGGGTGCCATTTCCGACACACATTGGACTTTGCACTAGCTATCTAATGGTTGTAGAGAAGCAAGTCTTACCTGCGGTACCACTGTACCCTCCAACGTGGACCTTGTAGCGACTGCGGGGATCAGAGATGGAGAACTTGTCGTACTGGGCATGGGCTACATCCCCCTTGTCTCTGAGGTCTACACGCAGCTCGTACTGTCCCACTACAGTGATCTTATGGAGGTTTGACAGGCCTGTGGGAAAATATGAGAGTTGGGATTTACAATCATTTCTGAGGACTTTTTAGTCATGATATGTAATAAATGATAGGGGGAAAAAGGACAGTTTATTCAAATACAGTACTCATATTCATATACCTTAAATGGATTCAAATAAATCAATGAATGTATTGATCTATAATATCTTCCATATTATGAGCATACCGAGCCAGAATTCGTCGTTCATGTCACCGAAGCCAGCAGTGTAGTTCCTCCAGTTGCGGAAGAACTCCAGTTTACCACTCTGGCGTCTGAGAAACACCTGTATGATGGGACAAACACCAGATCGCTCACTATATAACCCTAGGATCCATCACACTACATTACATGTCATCTGAATCAGTGTAGCCTGGTGTCACTTTAAATGGGGTGAGGTTCATAGGAATGCCTGGAACAGAACGGAAACCATGCAGGTGTTTGAATCTGTTCATTCCATTCCAGTCATTATTCTGTCCTCCATTCACCAGCCACCTATGATCTGAATCAATAAGGTTTGGAGTTGGGTTGTACAGTATACTAGTAGCCAGTGACTTACAATCCATCCACCTCCATCTGTGGCCATGTCACAGTAGACCTGTATGGGCTGACTCTCATCTCCACCCAGGTAGATGGTGTAGACACCAGAGGCTGTGTCTCCATTCAGCAAGGCCTGCGAGCAGTCCCTGGGGTGTTTGTAGAGCACGCCAACTACACACACACACACACACACACACACACACACGCACACGCACACGCACACGCACACGCACACACACACACACACACACACACACACACACACACACACACACACACACACACACACAGACAGACAGACAGACAGAACATGAGTTACTAAACAGCTCCGGCTGCCCAGCAAACTCTAAGCTGAAGATGAATAAAGAAGGGACAGAGATTGCCACACTGGGTGGTGAACAGAGCAGAGGGTCGCTGTGGTAACATGTTTTTTTTCTAAAAATATATATTTTATGGTTTATGGGCGGTGCCAGATTGGAAGGTAGAGACGGGGCAAATCCAAATGGAAACAGAGAGTAGAGTCCGAGGCTGGATTCCTAACCCTATTGCCAGTGGGTTTGTTCGGTATGGAGTTGGCAGACTACCAACATCACTGTGGTAACACTCACTGGTGGTGAAGACAGTGGTGATGACTCTGCTCCTCTTGGGCCCTGCGATGGCCAGCAGTCTGACGGAGTACTCAGTGGAGGCACTCAGCTGGGCCATGTTGTAGGACGTGGCTGTGGGGCTCAGAACAACCTCCTGGAGGAACAACACAACCCAGCAGTCAGAATGTCAGAGATACGTCATTATTAATACATTCAGGTGCACTACATGGGGAAAAGGATGCCATTTGGGACTCATTGGATTTAGAAGTATATAATGCTTTTCTAGATCCCAAACGTGTATTACCAATGCTTTTTCTTACACTCCCCAAAGATGCATCATCATGCCCTCTTGGACAAAACCATACTCTATCTGACCAAGGAAGGAATGTTCTTCTCATCATTTTAATTCTATGGTTCCACCATGCAGACAACCACTGACCCGGATTGTGCCGTCAGCTGACTCAAAGCTGAGGATGTAGCCGGTGATGTCAGCGCGCGGGGCCTTCCAGGTCAACATGGCGTTCTCTGTCTGGATGCTACTGGCTGTCAGGTCCTGAGGGGCATCTACATCTAGGGGAGAGAACACAGTGGTCTAAAACCCCGTTCAGACAGAGTACTTCACCTTCTTTAAATCCTCTGTTTCCAGGTTCAGGTTGTCTGTTTGAAAGGGTACGGGGTAAAAAAGGTACATTTTAAACATAAAAATAACAGTTAACCTGTAGGGTTAGTGGGCCAGAAAATACTGAAACTGCAGTAGGGAGAAAGAGATCAGTGCTTTGTATGAATGTCTGCCTGTTCGGTTTGAATTTGATCGGTTCTGTTGTTGATCCACAATTGAATGAGCATACAGCTTCATAGCAGTTTCACAATAAAATCGTAGGCACTAATCAAAGCTGCTGTTTGGATGTGTGTGTGGGAGGGAAGGTCCAGCCTCCCCCAGGCCATATACCCACCAGTGGTGAACTCAGTGGTGGTGGCGGCGCTCTTAGCAGCCGCTCTCATGGCGTAGACCTTGACAGTGTAGTGGGTGGCAGGGGTCAAGGAGGTAATCTCAAACTCCACAATGTTTCCAGACACTCTCTCCATCACTGGGACAACTGCACACACAGAACACACAAAAACAGTGAGGAGACAGAGATAGAGACAGAGACAGGGACAGGGATACGAACAGGGACAGGGACAGAGACAGGGACAGAGACAGAGAGAGGGACAGGGACAGGGACCGGAACAGAGACAGGGACAGAGAAAGGGACAGAGAAAGGGACAGAGAAACAGACAGGGAAGGAGACAGAGACAGGGACAGAGACAGAGAGAGAGGTACAGATACATAAATATTAATATAAACAGAGAGAGGGACAGGAACAGGGACAGAGACAGGGACAAAGACAGGGACAAAGACAGATATAGACAGTGACAGATATAGACAGTGACAGGGACAGAGACAGATGCAGGGAAAGAGTCAGGGACAGGGACGGAGACAGGGACAGATATATAAATAGCAATATGGACAGAGAGAGACAGGAACAGGGACAGAGACAGGAACAGGGAAAACGACATGGACATAGACAGATATAGACACAGGGATAGAAACAGTGACAGATACAGGGACATAAATAGAAACAGGGACAGGGACATGGACAGAGACAGAGACAGAGACAGAGACAGAGAACGATACAGAGACAGGGACATAAACATATATATATAAATATAAATATAGACAAATACAGGGACAGGGACAAAGACAGGGCAAAGACTTATGTAGAAATATAGGCAGGGACAGAAACATATATAGAAATAGAGGCAGGGACAGAAACAGACACAGAGACAGAAACATATATAGAAATAGAGGCAGGGACAGAAACAGACGCAGAGACAGAGACATATATAGAAATAAAGACAGAAACAGAGACAGAGACAGATATAGAAATAGAGGCAGGGACAGAAACCGAGACAGAGACAGACACATATATAGAAATAAAGACAGAGACAGACACAGAGACAGAGATATATATAGAAATAGAGGCAGGAACAGAAACAGAGACAGAGATATACATAGAAATAGAGGCAGGGACAGAGACAGACATAGAGACAGACATAGAAATAGAGGCAGGGACAGAGACAGACACAGATATAGAAATAAAAATAAAGACAGAGACAGGGACAGAGACAGAGATAGAAATAGAAACAGAGACAAACACAGATTTATAAATAAAGACAGAGACAGGGACAGAGACAAACACAGATTTATAAATAAAGACAGAGACAGGGACAGAGACAAACACGGATTTATAAATAAAGACAGAGACAGGGACAGAGACAGATAAAGAAATAGAAACAGGGACAGGGACAAAGACAGATATAGAAATAAAGACAGAGACAAGGACAGAGACATACAGAGATAGGGACAGAGACATACAAAGACAGAGACAAAGACAGCTATAGAAATAAAGACAAAGACAGGGACAGAGACAAAAACAGAGACAGCAACAGGGACAGACAGTGACAGAGACCAGGACAGGGATTGAGACAGAGACAAAGACAGGGACAGATAGAGACATTAACAACCAGATCAACATCTGTCTGTAAGGATATTAAATGAAAACAATGAAGGTGAATGCAACGCATTTTCTCCTATAAGCCCTGGTAATATAGAGTATAGTACATCCAGATGGTGTGTGTGTGCGATACCCTACCAGTGTCTGCGCTGTAGCTGATGACATATCCGTCTACAGTGGCGATGGAAGGCTGCCAGTGGAGCAGAGCATCTGTGTCATTGATGTTGACTACAGTCAGGCCACGGGGCTTGTCCAGAGCTGTCAGATAGAACAGACACAGACGCACACACGCAATGTGGTTACCCTGAGCAGAGCCACATCAAACACCTCCCCAAGGACAGAGCCATTGTCTTCTGTTGTAAGGAAACAGGAAACCTATCCACCCCCAGCCATGCTCCATCTGTACACACTAACAGCTTTCACAATGGGCTTCGTGCTCAGCCTTTATAGACCTATCACCAACTTGGTTGTCACCATCAACGTTTGATGCTTTGTTAAATTGTATTGAATGTATCACATTTTGTCTGCAGGGCATACAAAGACTAAGCTATTATTGTTTTGGTGTTGTATGTGTATGTAGGCTCTTGTTACCATACTCCAAACGCTATGTCCCAAATGGCACCCTTTTCCCTTTGTGCATTACTTTTGACAGGGGCTTATAGTGCTGTGGTCCAAAGTAGTGCACTAAATAGGAATAGGGTGCCATTTGGGATGCATCCCTTGTGTTTTGACAGGTGTGACACACACCTGTGGTGACGCTGCTGGAGCCAGGCTCACTCTCCTTCTGTCCCTTCACAGAGATGACTGTCAACTGGTAGGTCACTCCAGGGGTCAGGTTGGACAGCACCTTCTGAGACTCAGTGCCACCTACTGTCACAGTCTGAGGAGCACCTGCACACATACACGTGAAGAAAGGGACAAGGTCAGTCAGACCATCAAATGACATGGAATTATATACAACCAATAATGAATTATAGGACATGTTTTGGTCAGACGTCCGATTCTGTATTGGCTATTATTTATTCAATCCATATCACAAATAATATGTTTTATCATCAAGCAGCAAACCAGTAAAAGAGTGAACCAGTAAAGCAGTTCACATCAAAGTTGTGTTGGGTTGCACTTCAAACTGACACAACACCTCACAGAGACAGAACAGCCACTAGAGGGAAGAAGAAGACTAACATAGAATTCCACAGAATAATCTGTTCTCTCTACTGAGACTCCAAAATCCTACCTTATTTATTTTAAAATGATAAAATAAAGTCCATGTGACCACACCACACATGTAAATGTGTTTCCTCTGGTTTGCAGCCAATGTATGTATAGTATAGTATATACACTGAGTATACAAAACATTAAGCACTCCTGCTCTTTCCATGACAGGCTGACCAGGTAAATCCAGGTGAAAGCTACGATCAGTTATTGATGACACTTGTTAAACCCACTTCAATCAGTGTAGATGAAGAGGAGGAGACATGTTAAAGAAGGACTTGTAAGCCTTGAGACAGTTGAGACATGGATTCAGAGGGTGAATGGGTAAGACAACATATTGAAGTGCCTTTGAACAGGGTATGGTAGTAGGTGCCAGGCACACCAGTTTGTGTCAAGAACTACTGGGTTATTCATGCTTAACAGTTTCCCGTATTTATCAAGAATGGTCCACCACCCAAAGGACATTCAGCCAACTTGACACAACTGTGGGAAGCATTGGAGTCAACATGGGCCAGCATCCCAATGAAATGATTTCAACACCTTGTAGAGTCCATGCACCAATGAATTGAAGCTATTCTAAGGGCAAAAGGAGGTGCAACTCAGTATTAGGAAGGTGTTCCTAATATTTTGTACACTCAGTGTATAGTATAGTTATATATGTATGTACAGTATAGATATATACAGCATAGGTATAAACTACATGGCCAAATGAGTGGATTCGGCTACTCAGCCACACCAGTTGCTGACGGGTGTATAAAATCGAGCACACAGCCATGCAATCTTCATAGACAAACATTGGCAGGAGAATGGCTTAACTGAAGAGCTCAGTGACTATCAACTTGGCACAGTCATAGGATGTCATCTTTCCAACAAGTCAGTTCTCAAATTTCTTCCCTTCTAGAGCTTCCCGGGCCAACTGTAAGTGCTGCTATTGTGAAGTGGAAAGTCTAGGAGCAACAAAGGCTCAGCCACGAAGTGGGAGGCCACACAAACTCACAGAACTGGCCCGCTGAGGGCTGAAGCGCGTAGTCCATAAAAATTGTCTGTCCTATTGCAACATTCACTACTGAGTTCCAAACTGCCTCTAGAAGCAATGTCAACACCATAACTGTTCGTTTGGAGCTTCGTGAAATTAGTTTCCATGGCAGAGGAGCAGCACAATAGACAAAGATCACCATGAGTAATGCCAAGCGTTGGCTGGAGTGGTGTAAATCTCACCGCCATTGGACTCTGGAGCAGTGGAAACACGTTCTCTGGAGTGATGAATCAAGCATCACGATTTGGCAGTCCAACAGACAAATCTGGGTTTGGAGGATGCCAGGAGAATACTACCTGCCCGAATGCACAGTGCCAACTGTAAAGTTTAGTGGAGGAGGAAAAATGGTCTGGGGCTGTTTTTCATTATTTGGGCTAGGCCCCTTTGTTCCACTGAAGGGAAATCTTAATGCTACAGCATACAAGTACATTCTAAACGATTCTGTGCTTCCAACTTTGTGGCAACAGTTTGGGGAGGGCCCTTTTCTGTTTCAGCATGACAATGCCTGGTATGGTAGAACTTGACTGGCCTGCACAGAGCCCTGACCTCAACACCATCGAACACCTTTGGGATGAATTGGAACGCTGACTGTGAGCCAGACCTAATTGCCCAACATCAGTGCTTGACCTCACTAAAGTCCCCGCAGAAATGTTCCAACATCTAGTGGAAAGCCTTCCCAGAAGAGTGGAAGCTGTTGTAGCAGTAACAAGGGGATCAACTCCATATTAATGCCCATGATTTTGGAATGAGATGTTCAACAAGCAGGTGTCTACATACTTTTGTGTAGCTGTATCTACAGTATAAGTACATATGTATTTATTTTATTTAACCTTTATTTAACTAGGCAGGGTCAGTTAAGAACAAATTCTTATTTACAATGACGGCCTACACCGGCCAAATATGGACGACGCTGGGCCAATTGTGCGCCACCCTATGGGAAACACAATCACGGCCGGTTGTGATACAGCCTGGATTTGAGGTGTCTGTAATGACGCCTCTAGCACTGCGATGTAGTGCCTTAGACCCCAGCGCCACTCGGGAGAACCATAGATATAGATATATATTATAGATATAGCATAGATATACAGTATATGCCAGTACAGTATAGGTATGTATGTCTGTAGGTACTCACCTCCCTGAGCAGGGACATAGGTGACATGGTAGCTGTCCACTCGAGCCCTGGGGATTGTCCAGTGTACAATGGCCGAGGTATCAGTGACATCAGAGAAATGGATGCCCTTGGGTGTGCCCAGCCCTGGCATAGGGGAACATAAGGATACAGAGGACACCAAACAAAAAGAACACATGTAGGAACTTAGGGGACAGGTTTGTAAGTGAAGGGGAATGAAAACCACAAAGTGTCTCAGAGTAGGAGATCATTTTTGCCTTTTAGATAATAATCAATAAGATCAATGGACAAATGCTAAATCAGCACTTTTACTCTGAGATGCTTTAAGGAAATGGCTCCAGATCATAGGATATCTCTCAATAAAAGATTACTGCTTCCAAATACATGACAAAAGAAAGGGAAACACCCCTAAAGCACAACTAAAGATTCCTAAATATCCCATTCCTAAAAACATCCATAGGATTTTTTTAATGCCTTAATTACCCAGAAAATACACATTATTGACAACCACCAACTAAAGTAGAGAAAGAGAAACAGACACAGACAAAGAAGCCAAGGCTCCCAGAGCCTGTCGTCAGCGCTGGGCTACAGCATATTCCTTGACAGACACGACACGGGGAGATGAACTTGCCCCCATTACAGACACACAAAAGTGAAACATGCATCAGGGCCATCGGACCCGAGAGTGAAGCCATACCCCCAGAGAAGGCAGGGGACGACCAGAGAGAGAGAGAGAGACACCCATTCAGACACTCAACACACAGACAGACAATTTCCCTAAAGACAATTAGACAAACCCCATTGGGGCTGGACAGTCAAAGACAACATTGGAGACAACTTGACAGATAGAGACAAAAAAACTGAGCAAGTGAAGAGTTGAATAAATCTCCTGAGCAGTTCTCTGTATCCCCATGAATGGGAGGCCAGCAGAGGCTGAATGCTGTGTTTACACTGACAGGCAGACAGTGAGACAGACAGACAGAGTGTGTTGGTTCACATATACTGGAGCTGGCTTTAGAGGAGAGGGTTGCTAGATGATTCCACTGGAACCACGCAGGAGAGCTGACAGACGAGACAATGACAGGACAGTGAACACTGAACATACATGATGAGGATGAGAAAAAACACCATGAGACCCAGCACACACAGTTTTGGCACAAGACACACAAGGCAGCCCAAGCTGGTTTAAATAAAACATTCATGACAACCTAAGGACTCCATTAAATAGGCTTAATAACTTCCATTTGCAAAGTTAATTATAATTCTACCAGATTGCTGCCTTGAACAAATATGATGACACAATGTTATCAGGTTAGTAAACAAAAATGACTGCAACGATAAAGAAATTAGATAATTGTATAAACATTGACCCATTTGACCCTATTTTCATGCTGTTATTGTAAGACTGCAAACTGACAACATGGAGAAAGAGAAAATATAGTTTACAATATTGAAAGCTGCTGCACATTCCTAGCATCATCTATCCAGCAGCCCTACGCCATTGGTGGTGTGATGTCATACCATGTACCTGTTTTGGCCACCCGGAGATAGAGTCTGAGTGCCGTCCAGAAATTACCCCATACAGCTCAATTTCGTACTCTGTGTCGTCAATTAGCTCAGTAAGCACTGTTGTTCTCTCCTCGCCGGGCACGACCACCTCTTGCGGAGAAGCGAGGTCGTCGCTAGTATCATTGATCACAATGACAAAACTATCAAAGAGGTTTTCTTCAGCCAACCAGGCCACTTTACAGCTGTCTGGGGTGATGTCAGAGACCAAGAGATGCTCCACGATGGGTTCAGCTTCTGAGTGATAAGGAAGACATGTTGTTTCCATCCTCTTTAGGCCTCAAGAGCACTTTAGGAAGTGCTTATGAAGATTACAGAAGATCATTTACAGTTGTTTCATATTGTATTTACTATAGACAATCACATGGTCATGAAAGGAGAAATGTATGAAAGTGAGTATACTTCTTTATTATGTCATGTTTTATGCCCACCCCAGGAAGAGTAGCTACTACTTTTGCAGCAGGTCATTTGGATCCTAAGAAAATATCAACTATACTAGTTCTGGACCCATATCAATTTAGGGATCCATATGAGTCAAACGAGAAGAGTAGGTTTGCAAGATGAAAATAATTAAAAGTTGTTATTTTCCTGAAGATGTTGACCATGTGTTTCACCAGTATTAATTATGTAAGTTATAAATGTTTATACCACTTGTGTACCTGTCACAGCCACTGTGGTGAGCATGAAGGGAAGGATATGTATTTTATTGGTGCAGGTAGGTATGTTGTTATTCACCAGCTAGTGTGATCAAATTCAACCCTCAGTTTATTGATGCTGTGACTGCAAAAATAACGTACATGGGATTTGCGCATCAATCCCATAATACACTGAAACGAAGGTCATCCATCAGAAGAAAAGGAACATAAGAGACAGAAAGTCAGGGTTTGACTAGAGTTTTAAGAGTCTGGGTGACTACGTCATTGCAGATGGGTCTGTGCTTACAAAGAGTTGCAAAAAACAACAGTGTAAACTAGAGGTTACCAGTAGCTAATAATGCCTGATGAAAAGGAGAGGAGTGGAGCCAACAGGAGTTTACAGCTGTTAGAGTCTACATCTGCTAGAGTCTACAGCTGAGTCTACATTGTTTAGTCTACATTGGTTAGTCTACATCTGTTAGAGTCTACAGCTGCTAGAGTCTAGAGCTGTTAGAGTCTACAGCTGCTAGAGTCTACAGCTGCTAGAGCCTACAGCTGCTAGAGTCTACAGCTGCTAGAGTGTATAGCTGTAGCAGCCAGAGAGAGAGGGTGTGCTAGCAGACTGGCCATCTGCACCATACAGACAGCAGTTTATTACAACCAAAGCTGCTTCCTGGAGATTCAGAGCTACAGATGGATGGAATATGGGCCAAGGTGGTCCTAAAGTATTTCTGGTGTAGCTCTGTCCGAGAGACGGACAGTCAGACATAGACCGTGGACTGACCATGCCGCCTCAGTGCTGCCTGACTAGATACAGGGACATAACTCGTTAGAACACTACAACAAACATTAGGTGCCTGAGCCAGTGTAAACCCAGAGGATTGGGTTGACATGAAATGAGGGAACTGCGCAAGGCAGTTGTTGTGAGAAGTGGTGGAAAATAAAAACCATATCACAAAAATCCCGGCTAGCTGTCACTCTTCGTTAGGAGTGGAGCAGGGCTTCTTTAGCTGGGCAGCTAGTCAGTCAAGGAAGCAGGGAGGGAGAGAGTGTGATAGAGGCCCCGGTAAAAAGTAGTGCACTATTTATGGGAATAGGGTGCCATTTGGGATACACACCAGAAGTGGAAACATGTGCACCAGCCCCAGCATTCCCTGGCACCCCAACACCAGGCTCTAGCAGTCCCTGGCATCCCAAAACCAGGCTCCAGCAGTCCCTGGCATCGCAACACCAGGCTCCAGGACACAGTGTCAATGTGAGCATGAGATTGAGGAGAAGAGTGGATTGGAAGAGTAGCAGAGCGGTCTGGGAGAGGAGCAGAGAAGGTGTGGGAGAGGAGCAGAGTGGGTGTGGGAGAGGAGCAGAGCAGTCTGGGAAAGTAGCAGAGCGGGTGTGGGGGGAGCAGAACGGTCTGGGAGAGGAGCAGAACGGTCTGAGAGAGGAGCAGAACGGTCTGGGAGAGGAGCAGAGAGGTCTGGGAGAGGAGCAGAGCAGTCTGGGAGTGGAGCAGAGTGGGTGTGGGAGAGGAGCAGAGCAGTCTGGGAAAGTAGCAGAGCGGGTGTGGGAGAGGAGCAGAACGGTCTGGGAGAGGAGCAGAGTGGGAGAGGAGCAGAGCAGTCTGGGAAAGTAGCAGAGAGCGGGTGTGGGAGAGGAGCAGAACGGTCTGGGAGAGGAGCAGAGTGGGGGAGAGGAGCAGAGCAGTCTGGGAAAGTAGCAGAGCGGGTGTGGGAGAGGAGCAGAACGGTCTGGGGAGGAGCAGACCGGTCTGGGAGAGGAGCAAAGCGGTCTGGGAGAGGAGCAGAGCTGTCTGGGAGTGTAGCAGAGCAGTCTGGGAGTGGAGCCGAGAGGAGTACAGCAGTCTGGGAAAGGAGTAGAGCGGGTGTAGGAGAGATGCAAAGTGGTCTGGGAGAGGAGTAGAGCGTTCTGGGAGAGGAGCAGAGCGGTCTGGGAGTGGAGCAGAGTGGGTGTGGGAGCGAAGCAGAGCGGATGTGGGAGGGGAGCAGTGAGTGTGTGGGAGTTGAGCAGAGCGGATGTGGGAGTTGAGCAGAGTGGTCTGGGAGAGGACCAGAGAAGGTGTGGGAGAGGAGCAGAGTGGGTGTGGGAGAGGAGCAGAGCAGTCTGGGAAAGTAGCAGAGCGGGTGTGGGAGAGGAGCAGAATGGTCTGGGAGAGGAGCAGAACGGTCTGGGAGAGGAGCAAAGTGTCTGGGAGAGGAGCAGAGCTGTCTGGGAGTGGAGCAGAGCAGTCTGGGAGTGGAGCCGAGAGGAGTAGAGCAGTCTGGGAAGCGAGTAGCAGAGCATCTCGGATGTGGGAGCGGAGCAGTGCGTGTGTGGGAGTTGAGCAGAGCGGATGTGGGAGAGGAACAGAGTGGTCTGGGAGAGGAGCAGAGTGGGTGTGGGAGAGGAGCAGAGCAGTCTGGGAAAGTAGCAGAGCGGGTGTGGGAGAGGAGCAGAATGGTCTGGGAGAGGAGCAGAATGGTCTGGGAGAGGATCAAAGCGTCTGGGAGAGGAGCAGAGCTGTCTGGGAGTGGAGCAGAGCAGTCTGGGAGTGGAGCCGAGAGGAGTAGAGCAGTCTGGGAAACGAGTAGAGCGGGTGTAGGAGAGATGCAGAGTGGTCTGGGAGAGGAGTAGAGTGTTCTGGGAGAGGAGCAGAGCGGTCTGAGAGTGGAGCAGAGTGGGTGTGGGAGTGAAGCAGAGCGGATGTGGGAGCGGAGCAGTGCGTGTGTGGGAGTTGAGCAGAGCGGATGTGGGAGAGGAACAGAGTGGTCTGGGAGAGGAGCAGAGTGGGAGCGGAGCAGAGCGTGTTTGGGAGTTGAGCAGAGTGGTCTGGGAGAGGAGCAGAGTGGGAGCGGAGCAGAGCATGTGTGGGAGTTGAGCAGAGTGGTCTGGGAGAGGAGCAGAGTGGGAGCGGAGCAGAGCGTGTTTGGGAGTTGAGCAGAGTGGTCTGGGAGAGGAGCAGAGTGGGAGCGAAGCAGAACGTGTGTGGGAGTTGAGCAGTGGGTGTGGGAGCGGAGCAGAGCGGGTCTGGGAGCGGAGCAGAGCGGGTGTGGGAGCGGAGCAGAGCGGGTCTGGGAGCGGAGCAGAGTGTGTGTGGGTGTTGAGCAGAGAGGATGTGGGAGTTGAGCAGAGTGGTCTGGGAGAGGAGCAGAGTGGGAGCGAAGCAGAGTGGGTGTGGGAGTTGAGCAGAGTGGTCTGGGAGAGGAGCAGAGAAGGTGTGGGAGAGGAGCAGAGTGGGTGTGGGAGAGGAGCAGAGCAGTCTGGGAAAGTAGCAGAGCGGGTGTGGGAAAGGAGCAGAACGGTCTGGGAGAGGAGCAGAGCTGTCTGGGAGTGGAGCAGAGCAGTCTGGGAGTGGAGCCGAGAGGAGTAGAGCAGTCTGGGAGCGGAGCAGAGCGGGTGTGGGAGCGGAGCAGAGCGGGTCTGGGAGCGGAGCAGAATGGTCTGAGTCTAGGGAGAGAGGTGAACAAAGCCCTCACAGATTAGAAAAAATCTTCTCAGGGACTTAAACCATTAACTCATCCATTTGCCGAATCGTCATTATGTGGGAACAGCTGAACTATAGCGTGCTTTGAGTGATACAATGATACAATACATACCTATATTGTTTATACCATGAGGATAACATGAAAAACGTGAAGAACTGTTTTAAATGAGCTTTGAAGAGATTGTTTGAAATAAATCCCTTTTATTCACTGGGAAAGTTACCAAATTAGTAGATGAGTGAGAAGTAATTTGAGGCAGGTTTTCAGCAGGTGAGGGAAGACCTCAAAAGAACAAAGCTATGTGTGCGAAGTGTGTGCAGCCTGGCCTCTATATGTGTGTTTAGGGGAGAACGGGAGGCACCAGGGGTCTGGCTGGTCTGAATGACAGCTATTATTCTCCATGGCAGCAGAAGTGTGCAGAGGCCAGGTTGGTCTAGGTACTCTATGCTGTCAAAAGCAGATGGCTTGGCTCGGTCACCTAAATCTTAACTGACATCCACCTCGAAACCCGAAATGAAAATGTTTTACTGAAACATTGACAACGATGCATGTGGATACGTATTATTACTTGTCACTGCTTAATCCTTCTGTACATTCTCATAGCACAGGCCAAAGTCCTCAATGGTTTTAACAGCACACAAGTAAGTAGTCTTGTTCACGCTCCGTTCAACGTTGTAATTCACAGAATGTGAATTGTTGATAATGACTACTATTGGTTGGATGAGAGAAAGAATCAATGCACCTGTTGGGTTTATACTGTCAGAGAGTCAGTCAGTCACTACCCAGGGAACAGATCACAACACATGGGTCAGCTGACATCTCAGAGATTCTCCAGACATGTTCTCTCATGGTACGCCCTGACAGGCACATACTGCACTGTAGTCTGCTTAGGGTGGCTCAAAGGTGGATCCACTGCAGGCCAGGTCAGGCCTCATGTCAACTGAATGGGTTTTGTCTGGGTGGGGTGGTTCTATACTGTGGACGGTTGGTTTCGAAAATATATTTTACAGTCACTGCATCAAAGTGAGGGAAACCCACATAATGGGTGATATGGTGTTGCTAGGTGATGATGGTTGAGGCATTTGAATGGCAAGAGGTTAAAACAGGCTGGGGGTTTTGTATGGTGGAAATGACTAAGGAGCAAAGAACCTCCGCAGTGGCTGGACTGGTAACTTATCACCATTAGACAGTTATTGTAAGAAGAGATCAGAGGTAAAGTGAAGATGATACCATGGATTGAATCAAGCCTCTTCCAAGACGAGGGAGAAAAAGATTGTGATGTTAATTCAAATATTTAGTCAGACAGACAAAGGATTTACTAAGTGAGTGGTGATACCTGTGATGGTTTCTGCATAGACAGGCCCCAACAGGGCCCCCTTGAACAGCCCATACAGACTGACATTGTACCAGGTGGCGGGAGAGAGGCCTACGATGCCCAGGCTCTGGGCCGCATCTTGCAGGGTGTGGTTCTGCCAGTCTACCCCTGCCTCTGCGTCTGTCACCTCAACCACAAAGCCATCAAAGTCTCCCTCCTCAGTGACCCAGGACACCAGGAAGCTGTCCCACGACACGTCTGACACTGTCAGTTTGCCCAGCACAGGCTTCTCCTCCTCTGGATGACGATAAACATGACAACAAACAACATCAAGACAACGTTAGGCAAACCATTCAATGTAAAACATAGATATAGATAGGCTGTGACCCAATTCTCCACCCTTTTTCATGAAATGTGCACTTCGAGGGCTTGGAATGTGAAAAAGGCTGGTTATTAAAGACATAGCCTACAGATATTTCACTGAAAACATTTCACTCAAATGACATGGCACACAATAAACAAGTATTGACCTCAAAGAAGAGAGTAGAGATGTTTGTAGACCCCAAGAAAGTTGTATTCAATCCACAAAGACAGTGTTAACTCAAGACTCCAAAAGATAGTTGATCCTGATAACCTAATCTCATTTCTATTTCAATAATTTATTTTCATATACAGATGTAAGATCTTAATTTGACCAGTTTCTCACAGCACAAAAATAATTGAGCAGCAACAGGTAATGTGTGGATTTAAATTGATGGACATTTTTGATTATATATTTTTAGCTCGGGCAAATCACATCTGACATTTAAATTGGAAATTAAAAACTTTAGAAGCCTTTTTAAACCTTGAATATACTACAAATTCCTGCAACAAACGGATGATCAAATGATGAAGTTCCAACATCTTTAAGACTCTGAAAGAAGTCCCTTTAGTGTGTGTAAATGAGCGAGGATTCTAACATTACCACTACAAAAGACCTTGGTGACAAACACACTCTTTAGCAGCGTGGATATGAAGACTTAATGTATTGTGGAGGCAGACAGACAGACGCGCAGACAGACAGACGTGCAGACTGACAGACGCGCAGACAGACGTGCAGACCGACAGACGCGCAGACAGACAGACAGACAGACAGACAGACAGACAGACAGACAGACAGACAGACAGACAGACAGACACACACACACACACACACACACACACACACACCATGATGTAGACAGACGATCTGTTCTGCATGCACCTGACGCCAGCAAGGCTCTCTGCCTGAAACGGCCTGTCTCGCTTGTCTATTAATGGCTCTGAACAAGCCATTCATTTTTGAAAGTCTACTGTTGTTTTGAGCAGAAGTACACAGTACACTTCAAACACATGGAGAAGCCATGCAGTAGCAGCAGTATAGCAGTACAGCAGAGGAAGCAGAACTGCCTAGCCCATTGTTTGCTGGAGGTGTCAGCAGAGTGAGATGCAGAGAAACATCAAGGCTACCATTATCCTATTTTCAAAGCACCTATGTTGGAGTGGGCAGGAAAATGTAGACTAAATGGAATGGAAGACAATGAGAATGGAATGAATGACATTTGATGGAAGGCAGACGGAGATCAGCCTGGCCATTAATTGCTTGTGAAAGCTCACATGGGAGAAGAGATTGAACAGCATTACCAGAACATTTTTATAATGTTGGAGTAATGTTGTTCATTCACTCATTATATACTTGTCTATAAATGTTCATTTTACAGACACATACTAAACGATCAAGATACGTCATGTCAATCAGTACCAAACATAAATCTGCATTCCAAATGGCACTCTGTTCCATTTATAGTGCACTATATACAGATTTTGGATCTTCATTTGGTCACCATGTTGCAGGAGAACTTGTAAAACTTGTAGTGTATTTGAGGTTTAAAAGGCTTCAGACTTGATTTTCCCCTACGAAAAATGTATCAACCCTTACAAAATTAATTATAATTAATTATGTAATTAATTATAATCCACATAATAATTCACATTTCGTGTTGCTGCAGGATTATATCCCTGCTGTAGCAAACTGCTTAAAATGAAGATCATACATCTGAAGGGAATAGGGTGCCATGTGGGACGGATTGTCTCCTCTCCTTTTGTCAGGCAACAGAAGCAACTGTGGCTGAGTCTCAGGTCTGGCCTTCAGAACATGCAGATGGAGACGTGATGGGCTGAATGAAATTACTTATCGTCAAGATGAGACCGTCTCAAAGACATGCAGGACATGCACTTTGTGCTTTATTTCTCAAATTGGAGGAGCAATTGGTCATGCAACATTCGTGCAAAATATTGTTGAACATGAAAACTTCACATAAAAAAAGCACAATATTACTAGTCTTATTTATAGAGAACGTTGGTTTCAGTTCACGTAGGTGTATAAAACCATCACCAAACTGCTAAAGAATATTGTTCTGTACAGCAGAATCTTCAAAAAGGCTTTGTTTACACTCTAGGTTTATACTTCATATTCTGTGTGGTGTGCGCAGTACACTAAAGCCACGGACAAAATCATCTGGTGTGTTTAATCTATTATTCAAATGTGATTAATGACTCCTTTGACTATAGCTCAAGGTATTATCATTCAAACTGTTCTCTCTCATTGTGCCTGAGCCTTCCGTTTACACAAAAGGCTCCCCACAGCTCCATGAGTCTCTGAATTTGCCGATTAGCTGAAGTTATAATACTGCAGCTGTACTGTCTCCTGATCTTCCAACATCAACAATACATGTCTGACTGCTGGAAGGATGTGGGAGGTTTATTATATCAAATCAATTTTGTTTTTTGCACAGCATTTGAAATAGCCTTAAGATTTTTACGTTTTTGTTCTGCAGAGGTATAATGTTGTTACTGGCTCACTCCAGTGGGACTCCAAACCCTTGAACTCTAATTCTTGTAATCCTTTCAACGCCAGATGACTGTCAAACACAAGTAAAGTCCAGACCTGGGGGGTAAAAGGGTGGGAACCCCCCCCCCCTCCCAATCCCTTTATATCCCTGTTAACGTGCAGCGTGCACTGCGTTTGTATTTTCTGTCTGGAATGGAGACGATAAAGTGTTGGAGGAACGACCGCAGCATGCTGATTAGAGGAGTGGCGATCTCGGAGCCAATGTTTTAACAGAGTTTGTATCGTTTTATCTGACAGACCCACAATTCATCATGGTAAATTCATACAAAAACACAGAGGAGTGGGCTCACTCCACCAATTATCACATGAATGAGCTTTGTATGGAGCACACACACACACACGCACACCCACACACACACACACACACACACACACACACACACACACACACACACACACACACACACACACACACACACACACACACACACACACACACACACACACACACACACACACATACACGCACACACACCATTCTGAAAGTTGGCAGCATGTAACAAAGACCCAAACAAAAGACAGTCATTCTTATCCATACCAGCGTTTCCCTCTCACCATCTCAATTTTGCCCATAGCCAGACATATTAATGGGTATCCCGTTCCATAACTGGAGGACTTTCTTCTCAAATGTTTGGTTTGGAAGCATCCTGACCTCAGGAGCGAGCTAAAAAGTGTTATAATCATCTTATTTTCCTTTCCTTGATTTAGTCAAAAAGTAAACCCACGTGCAGTGAATGAAACAGAGAGAGAGACTTAAAGAAAGTAGTAACAATGAATTCAATTCATTCCCTACTGCAGGTTTGGCTGCAGGACTGGAGAGCAAAATTGAATCGTTGGTTAATTAATGAGGAAAAGGCTGAACAATACTTTACTGTAGAAAACTTTGCGAAACACAGTACAGACACACAAATAGCTTTCTTACAGACCCCTACTATACAGCAGCCAAAACTGGCCCGTGAGTGATTTCTTTTGGCCCCCCAAAGTTTTTATCATTTAAAAAAAATAATAATACATATATTTTTTTTTGGGGGGGGGGGTTACTTTGTCAACACAGTCATTGTTAACACAGTTATTGTAAATTAAATGACATTTTTGACGTGACAATTCCATAAGGATTTGGCAAGAGAACAGAGACAGACTGGCACCCATGCTAGAGTACTGTCCACACCTGTGGCTAGAAAACATGTAATAAGGGACCATGGAAATATAATCTAGATTGTTTTTCTATGTAAGGGACCAGGTTGGAAAGGTAGAGGGTTACTGTCGACACTGACATGTGGCTACTGCAGCATGGGATCATATAAATAGATTGAGGGGACACTCAATATGTCCGAAAGTCCTCCCATTATAGCATAACTAACCTGAATGGGGATGCCTGTTCTTTTTATTCTAATTCTATGAATTGGCTAAGAGGAGATAGCGGTGACCTGTCTACACCGACCTGTTGTTGCGGAGATGGTGGTGGGGACGCTCTGCCTGCGTCCCCTCTCAGCAGTCAGGGTGATGGTGTACAACATGCCGGGCGTCAAGTTCCTCATGGTGTACTTGACGTCTATAGAGAAGGGTGTCACCTCAGCCCTTCTCCCATCGGCTGACACGTACTCCAGCTTGTACTTGTCAATCTTAGCCACCGGCTTCTGCCCACACCAGTACCATCTCAGTCTCAGAGGAAGACTCCACCTCCAGGTTCTTAGGAGCATCCAACGCTGAAGAGAAGAACATAGAAGGAGAATATATAATATAGAAGGAGAATATAGAAGGAAATACAGAATATAGAAGGAGAATATAGAATATAGAAGGAGAATATAGAAGGAAAATATAGAATATTTAAGGAGACTATAGAATATAGAAGGAGAATATAGAAAATACAAGGAGAATATAGAATATACAAGGACAATATAGAAGGGGAGTATAGAATATAGAAGGAGAGTATATTTCAAATAGTGCAAGACAAGTGCAAATAACCATTTGTGAATTGTAGGAGGCAAATAGTCGAATGGGGGTAATTTTTAGTACATTATTACTACAATCCATGATTGTAAACAAAAACAATGTATTTCTTTACAATACAGAAAAAGGTCATATCTTTCACCTGTAACAGCATTGGTGGTGGTAGGAAGGCTCTCACGCTCACTCTTCACAGCTGTCACTCCCATCCCATACTCTGTCCCAGCTCTCAGGCCTACACAACACACAGACGAAGAACACTTATCGTACCGGATGTATGCAAACAGAGCATGAGAACAAAAACATGTTATTGTATTTTTAATATCAAATATTTATCAATGAAAACAATATGTTTAAAGTTTTATATTAAAACATCCAGCTGTTTTGCAGGTGAAAAATACCGAAGCTCTTCAAAGGCTTTTAAAGCTACAGTGGGGAGAACAAGTATTTGATAACCCGCCGATTTTGCAGGTTTTCCTACTGACAAAGCATGTAGAGGTCTGTCATTTCTATCATAGGTACACTTCAACTGTGAGAGTCGGAATCTAAAACAAAAATCCAGAAAATCACATTGTATGATTTTTAAGTAATTAATTTGCATTTTATTGCATGACAAGTATTTGATCTCCTACCAACCAGTAAGAATTCTGGCTCTCACAGACCTGTTAGTTTTCTTTAAGAAGCCCTCCTGTTTTCCACTCATTACCTGTATTAACTTCATAAGGTATAGGGGGCAGCATTTTCACTTTTGGATAAATAGCGGCCCAATTTCAACTTCCTGCTACTCATGCCAATAATATATGATATGCATACTATTATTAGATTTGGATAGAAAACACTCTGGAGTTTCTAAAACTGTTTGAATCATGTCTGAGTATAACAGAACTTATGTAGCAGGCAAAACCCTGAGGACTAACCGTTCAGAATTTTCTTTTTTTATGTCTCTGTCTGTTCAGTGGGTTCTCATTGGGAAACAATATTTCTTAGGAACTTGTTTTCAGTTTCTACCGCTTCCACTGGATGTCACCAGTCTTTGGAATTTGGTTGAGGTTATTATTTTATGCAATGAAGAAGTACGGCCATCTAGGAACTGCGTAACACTGTTGAGAGTTGCGCAAGACTTGAAAAGTAGCTTGGTTTGTTGTCTTCCTGAATTGAACACAGACAGACCCGTCTTCAATTTGATCGATAATTAACATTTAAAAATACCTAAAGTTGTATAACAAAAGTAGTTTGAAATGTTTGGCAAAGTTTACAGGCAACTTTTAAAATATTTTGTAGTGACGTTGCGCAATTTGGAAGCTAAAACAGCTTCCAAATTGCGCAACGGTCACTACAAAATATTTTAAAAGTTGCCTTCTGATCAAACGCGCCAAATAAATTGACATTTTGGATATATATGGACGGAATTAATCGAACAAAAGGACCAATTGTGATGTCAATCAAACAGACTCAATCAAACAGACATCAGGGATAAAATTGTAGACCTGCACAAGGCTGGGAAGGGCTACAGGACAATAGGCAAGCAACTTGGTGAGAAGGGAACAACTGTTGGCGCAATTATTAGAAAATGGAAGAAGTTCAAGATGACGGTCAATCACCCTCAATCTGGAGCTCCATGCAAGATCTCACCTCGTGGGGCATCAATGATCATGAGGACGGTGATGGATCAGCCCAGAACTACACGGCAGGACCTGGTCAATGACCTGAAGAGAGCTGGGACCACAGTCTCAAAGAAAACCATTAGTAACACACGACGCCGTCATGGATTAAAATCCTGCAGCGCACGCAAGGTCCCTCTGCTCAAGCCAGTGCATGTCCAGGTCCGTCTGTAGTTTGCCAATGACCATCTGGATGATCCAGAAGAGGAATGGGGAGAAGGTCATGTGGTCTGATGAGACAAAAATAGAGCTTTTTTGGTCTAAACTTCACTCGCCGTGTTTGGAGGAAGAAGAAGGATGAGTACAACCCCAAGAACACCATCCCAACCGTGAAGCATGGAGGTGGAAACATAATTCTTTGGGGATGTTTTTCTGCAAAGGGGACAGGGCGACTGCACTGTATTGAGGGGAGGATGGATGGGGCCATGTACCACGAGATCTTGGCCAACAACCTCCCTTCCCTCAGTAAGAGCATTGAAGATGCGTCGTGACTGGGATTTCCAGCATGACAACGACCCGAAACACACAGCCAGGGAACTAAGGAGTGGCTCCGTAGAGAAGCATCTCAAGGTCCTGGAGTGGCTAGCCAGTCTCCAGACCTGAACCCAATAGAACATCTTTGGAGGGAGCTGAAAGTCCGTATTGCCCAGTGACAGCCCGAAACCTTATAGTTCTGGAGAAGGTCTGTATGGAGGAGTGGGCCAAATTCCCTGCTGCAGTGTGCAAACCTGGTCAAGAACTACAGGAAACGTATGATCTCTGTAATTGCAAACAAAGGTTTCTGTACCAAATATTAAGTTCTGCTTTTCAGAAGTATCAAATACTTATGTCATGCAATAAAATGCAAATTGATTACTTAAAAATCATTTCTGGATTTGTGCTTTAGACTCTGTCCCTCACATTTGAAGTGTACCTGTGATAAAAAAATTACAGACCTCTCATGCTTTGTAAGTAGGAAAACTTGTACAATTGGCAGGGTATCAAATACTTGTTCTCCCACTGTATAGTTGATGTTGTGCCTTCAAAGGCTAGTCACAGGTAAAAGTTGTTCAAGCAGGAAAATGGATAATTAAGTTCTAGTAGAATCCACATAATAAACATGGGTCTGTCGAACATTTGAAGTTTGTTGTGATTGTAGCTGCTACACCTGGACAATAGATTTTATTACCAGACTTCTCTGGTCTCTACTCCTCCGTTATGGAGTCTGAGACAAAGTTTCCCACCTTTAGCTCTGACAAATTGAACACCCTAGTCATTGGCGACTCCATTACCCGCAGTATTAGACTTAGATCATACACTGTTTACCAGGGGCAGGGCTACGATGTTAAGGCTAATCTGAAAATGGTACTGGCTAAAGCTAAAACTGGCGAGTGTAGAGAGTATAGAGATATTGTTATCCACGTCGGCACCAACAATGTTAGGATGAAACAGTCAGAGGTCACCAAGTGCAACGTAGTTTCAGCCTATACATCTAGAAAAGATGTTTCGGCATCGGAAATTGTCTCTGGCCCCCTCCCAGTCAGGGAGTGATGAGCTCTACAGCAGAGTCTCAAAACTCAATCGCTGGTTGAAAACTGTTTTCTGCCCCTCCCAAAATATAGAATTTGTAGATAATTGGCCCTCTTTCTGGGACTCACCCACAAACAGGACCAAGCCTGGTCTGTTGAGGAGTGACGGACTCCATCTAACTGGAGGGGTGCTCTCATCTTATCTACCAACATAGACAGGGCTCTAACTCCTCTAGCTCCACAATGAAATAGAGTGCAAGCCAGGCAGCAGGCTGTTAGCTAGCCTGCCAGCTTAATGGAGTCTGCCACTAGCACAGTCAGTGTAGTCAGCTCAGCTATTCCCATTGAGACTGTGGCTGTGCCTCGACCTAGGTTGGTAAAAACTAAACATGGCGGTGTTCTCCTTAGCAATCTCATGAGAATAAATACCTCCTCCATTCCTGCCATTATAGAAAGAGATCGTGATACCTCACATCTCAAAATAGGGCTACTTAATGTTAGATCACTTCAAAGGCAGTTATAGTCAATGAACTAATCACTGATCATAATCTTGATGTGATTGGCTTGACTGAGTTAAATGAAGCCTCACCTCCTGGTTACACTAGTGACAATATCCCTCGTGCATCCCGCAAAGGCGGAGGTGTTGCTAACATTTACGATAGCAAATTTCAATTTACAAAATAACCCCCAACCTTTTTCGTCTTTTGAGCTTCTCAATCACTTTTTATAGCTTCTGTTTACAGGCCTCCTGGGCCATAAACAGTGTTCCTCATTGAGTTCCATGAATTCCTATCGGACCTTGTAGTCATAGCAGATAATATTCAAATTTTTGGTGATTTTAATATTCACATGGAAAAAGTCCACAGACCCACTCAAAAAAAGGCTTTCGGAGCCATCATCGACTCATTGGGGTTTGTCCAACATGTCTCTGGACCCACTCACTGTCACAGTCACAGTCATACTCTGGACCTAGTTTTGTACCATGGAATAAACATTGTGGATCTTAATGTTTTTCCTCATAATCCTGGACTATCGGACCACCATTTTATTACGGTTGCAATCGCAACAAATAATCTGCTCAGACCCCAACCAAGGAGCATCAAAAGTCGTGCTATAAAATATCAAACAACCGAAAGATTCCTTGATGCCCTTTCAGACTCCCTCTGCCTACCCAAGGACGTCAGAGGACAAAAATAAGTTAACCACCTAATTGAGGAACTAAATTTAACCTTGCGCAATACCCAAGATGCAGTTGCACCCCTAAAAACTAAAAACATTTGTCATTAGAAACTAGCTCCCTGGTATACAGAAAATACCCGAGCTCTGAAGTAAGCTTCCAGAAAATTGGAACAGAAATGGCACCACACCAAACTGGAAGTCTTCCGACTAACTTGGAAAGACAGTACCGTGCAGTATCGAAGAGCCGTCACTGCTGCTCCACCAAACTGGAAGTCTTCCGACTAGCTTGGAAAGACAGTACCGTGCAGTATCGAAGAACTCTCACTGCTCGATCATCCTATTTTCCAACTTAATTGAGGAAAATAAGAACAATCCTACATTTATTTTTGATACTGTCGCAAAGCTAACTAAAAGGCAGTATTTCCCAAGAGAGGATGGCTTTCACTTCAGCAGTAATAAATTCATGAACGTCTTTGAGGAAAAGATCATGATCATTAGAAAAACAAATTACTGACTCATGTTTAAATCGTATTCCTCCAAAGCTCAGTTGTCCTGAGTCTGCACAACTCTACCAGGACCTAGGATCAAGAGAGACACTCAAGTGTTTTAGTACTATATCTCTTGACACAATGATGAAAATAATCATGGCCTCTAAACCTTCAAGCTGCATACTGGACCCTATTCCATCTAAACTACTGAAAGAGCTGCTTCCTGTGCTTGGCCCTCCTATGTTGAACATAATAAACGGCTCTCTATCCACCGGATGTGTACCAAACTCACTAAAAGTGGCAGTAACAAAGCCTCGCTTGAAAAAGCCAAACCTTTACCCAGAAAATATAAAAAACTAATCAGCCTATGTTGAATCTTCCATTCCTCTCAAAAATGTTAGAAAAAGTTGTTGCACGGCAACTCACTGCCTTCCTGAAGACAAACAACATATATGAAATGCTTCAGTCTGGTTTAAGACCCCATCAAAGCACTGAGACTGCACTTGTGAAGGTGGTAAATTACCTTTAATGGCGTCAGACCGATGCTCTGTATCTGTCCTCGTGCTCCTAGACCTTAGTGCTGCTTTTGATACCATCGATCACCACATTCTTTTGGAGAGATTGGAAACCCAAACTGGTCAACACGGACAAGTTCTGTCCTGGTTGTGATCTTATCTGTCGGAAAGATATCAGTTTGTCTCTGTGAATGGTTTGTCGGCTGCTAGAATCCTGACTAGAACCAAAATATTGGATCATATTACTCCAGTGCTAGTCTCCCTACACTGGCTTCCTGTCAAGGCAAGGGTTGATTTCAAGGTTTTACTGCTAACTTACAAAGCATTACATGGGCTTGCTCCTACCTATCTCTCTGATTTGGTCCTGCCGTACATACCTGCACGTACGCTATGGTCACAAGACGCAGGCCTCCTAATTATCCCTAGAATTTCTAAGCTGGAGGCAGGGATTTCTCCTATAGAGCTCCATTTTATTGAATGGTCTGCCTACCCATGTGAGAGACACAGACTCAGTCTCAACCTTTAAGTCTTTACTGAAGACTCATCTCTTCAGTACATCATATGATTGAGTGTAGTCTGGCCTAGCAGTGTGAAGGTGAACGGAAAGGCTCTGGAGCAATGAACAGCCCTTGCTGTCTCTGCCTGGCTGGTTCCCCTCTCTCGACTGGGATTTTCTGCCTCTAACCCTATTATAGGAGCTGAGTCACTGGCTTACTGGTGCTCTTCCATGCCGTCCCTAGGAGGGGTATGTCACTTGAGTGGGTTGAGTCACTGACGTGATCGTCCTTTCTGGATTGGTGCCCCCCCTTGGGTTGTGCCGTGGCGGAGATCTTTGTGGGCTATACTCGGCCTTGTCTCAGGATGGTAAGTTGGTGGTTGAAAATATCCCTCTAGTGGTGTGGGGGCTGTGCTTTGGCAAAGTGGGTGGGGTTATATCCTGCCTGTTTGGCCCTGTCCGGGGGTATCATCGGATGGGCCACAGTGTCTCCTGACCCTCCTGTCTCAGCCTCCAGTATTTATGCTGCAGTAGTTTATGTGTCGGGCGGCTAGGGTCAGTCTGCTATATCTGATCTTCTCCTGCCTTTTCAGGTCTCCTGTGTGAATTGAAGTATGCTCTCTCTAATTCTCTCTTTCTCTCTTTCTTTCTTTCATTCTTTCTTTCTTTCTCTCGGAGGACCTTAGCCCTAGGACCATGCCTCAGGACTACCTGGCATGATGACTCCCTTGCTGTCCCCAGTCCACCTGGCCGTTTTGCTGCTCCAGTTTCAACTGTTCTGCCTGCGGCTATGGAACCCTGACCTGTTCGCCAGACATGCTGCCTGTCCCAGACCTGCTGTTTTCAACTCTCTTGAGACAGCAGGAGCAGAAGAGATACTCTTAATGATCGGATATGAAAAGCCAACTGACATTTACTCCTGAGGTGCTGAATTGTTGCACCTTCGACAACTACTGTGATTATTATTATTTGACCATGCTGGTCATTTATGAACATTTGAACATCTTGGCCATGTTCTGTTATAATCTCCAGCCGGCACAGCCAGAAGAGGACTGGCCACCCCTCATAGCCTGGTTCCTCTCTAGGTTTCTTCCTAGGTTTAGGCCTTTCTAGGGTGTTTTTACTAGCCACCGCTTATACACCTGCATTGCTTGCTGTTTGGGGTTTTAGGCTGGGTTTCTGTACAGCACTTTGAGATATCAGCTGATGTAAGAAGGGCTATATAAATACATTTGATTTGATTTGATTTAATTGCCTTGCTAATAGATTGAAGCATAATTGGGTTTATTTTCAGCCTCTTCATTTTGGAACCTCTATCTGCTCTGATTGATCTAGAAGAGGCGCTATATGGGGCAGAAACAACATTTGCTATGATATAAGAGGCTTTGAGATCCTTTTAGTCCGGCTATGTGGCCGCGCTGTGCGGTGCAATTAAGAGCCTTCAGTCCAACGGCCTTCATTTCCTTTATTAACTCCCACAGAGGTCACTAGGCAACCAGGCACAAGAAGCATGAAATTATACCTAACGCAGAGGAAACTCATTATCAATAAAATCACAAGCGTGAAGGCAATTACAGATAATAACTGTGTGAAAAAAAAAAGTGCTGAGGTTTGTGAGGAGCGGAGAGGAGCGGAGGGGGGACCGGGAGGCCAGTCAGCTGAATAGAAGCACTGGATGCATCCCAAATGCCACCTTATTCCATATATAGTGCACTACTTCTGACCAGAGCCTATAGTCAGATGGTCCCTGATCAAAAAGTAGTGCACTATATAGGAATAGGATGGCATTTTGGGACACAGCCAATGCCTTATTTACAGGATGGGTCTCCCAAGAACAAAGAACAGGCCCCAGACAAAGACACCATTACCCGTTTGGAACTTTTTTTTCTCAGCCAGGGAGCTTAATCCGTTGATGCAGTGGCACACGGTAGACAAAAAGAGTCTGTCCGCCCGCCGGACTCAAAACATGGAGTATAATGGGAACCGGTGCAGAGGAAGATAAAAATAGGCCCTCCCTGCATTTCTTGTTAAACCAGGATGAATCTCACATTGAAATAGTAGTGTTATTCCATTTAAGGCCTGAATGCAAACTCCCTTGAGCTGTCTTCTAATAGAGTGGGAGTCTTTTGTGGCCGGACAAACATTTGATGACAGAAAAACAAAGCAGCCCATCTGTAAATAAGTGTATTGAATTTAATAATGACAATTTAGAAGGAGGGCCGCAAACGCTTGGCAGCAGAACAGTTGGCAGAGCAAGGCTGCCGTTTACATTGAAAAACAATATACACTATATATACAGCAATACGTGGACACCCCTTCAAATTAGTAGATTCAGCTATTTCAGCCTCACCCATTGCTGACAGGTGTATAACATCAAGCGCACAGCAATGCAATCTCCATAGACAAATATTGGCAGGAGAATGGCCTTACTGAAGAGCTCAGTGACTTTCAAGGTGGCACAGTCATAGGATGCAACAATGGCTAAGCCGCAAGAGGGAGGACACACAAGCTCACAGAACGGGACCGCGAGTGCTGAAGTACGTAGTGTGATAAAAACCGCCCGTCCTCGGTTGCAACACTCACTACTGAGTTCCAAACTGCCGGTGGAAGCAACGTCAGCACAAGAACAGTTAAAACCCGGAAGTTTGATGAAATGGGTTTCCATGGCCGAGCAGCTGCACACAAGCCTAAGATGACCATGCTCAATGCCAGGCGTTGGCTGAGTGGTGCAACATCCGCTGCCATTGGACACTGGAGCAGTGGAAACGTGTCTCTGGAGTAATGAATCACTCTTCACCATCTGGCAGTCCGATGGACGAATCTGGGTTTGGCGGACGCCAGGAGAATGCTACCTGCCCTAATACATAGTGCCAACTGTAAAGTTGGTGGAGGAGGAATAATGGTCCAGGGTTTTCTTGTTCGGGCTAAGCCCTTAGATCCAGTGAAGGGAAATCTTAAGGCTACAGCACTACCTACGACCAGTCTGTGCTTCTAACATTGTGTAAACATTTTGGGAAGGCCCTTTCCTGTTTCAGCATGTCAATGGCCCCGTGCACAAAGCGAGGTGCATACAGAAATGTTTTGTCAAGATCGGTATGGAAGAACTTGACTGGCCTGCACAGAGCCCTGACCTCAATCCCATCGAACACCTTTGGGATGAATTGGAACGCCCGACTGCGAGCCAGGCCTAATTGCCCAACATCAGTGCCCAACCCTCACTAATGCTCTTGTGACTGAATGGTGCAAGTACCCGCAGCAATGTTCCAACATCTAGTGGAAAGCCTTCCCAGAAGAGTGGAGGCTGTTATAACAGCAAAGGGGGACCAACTCCAGATTGAATTCCCATGATTTTGAATGAGATGTTCACGAGCAGGTGTCCACATACTTTTGGTCATGTAGTGTATATTAATTTACACAAAGACAGGACAGTTGTTTCATAGCTGTTCTCACATTGATTGTTTTTAAGAGGTAACAACAAAAATATCTAAAAACTGAAATTTCACAGATATTACACAACACCACCACCAAAAGCATCCTGTTATAACTAGACTAGTGGAGGGCTCTGTCTTACCAGTGATCTTGAACAAGGGAAAAGGAGCAGTTGCCTACCTTGCTCTACAACCAAGGTGCATGAACTGAGGAGTAAACGGAAGAGAAGAGGGAATTCTTGAAGAGGAACTCTTGGAGGGCAGTTGGAGTTGATAAAAAACATAGTCATTGATATAACTAACACGTTTCGGCCCTTACAGTTCATCAGGGTTTTACAGATATCTAGTAAAATGAGATCACTTACCAGTGATCTTGGCCTGGGTGGTGTCCAGGGGTCCGGTAGGGGAACAACAGCTCTCCATGGTCTCCTCCAGAGAGGGGGCCATATTTGATGCGGTAGTTGTCTACTTGAGCCTGGCTGTTCTTCCACTCCAGAGTAATGCTCTCGTCAGTCAGCTCTACCGTCTGCAGGTCCCGTGGGGCATCCAGGTCTGGAACACATCCAGTCATAGATCAGGCAGGGGGGAATGTCATGATCCCCTCGCAAATACAATACGATGTGTGGTCCAGACCCCAGTTGAGAACAGACCAACACTTACTTATCGCCAGTTAGTATGTTTGTCTAGGATGTGGCCCCCTGGGCAAAATGACTTTGACACCCCTGGCCTAGTTGATCAAAGATACTGGACAGTTTTTTATCTATTTTTTAAGCTTATTGGATATTTATTTTAATTGAATCTAAATGTATAACAGCTAAAGGGTAAGACATGAACATATAAACATTTCAATAATCAGCATTACCTTTATTCTAATCAAAGATCCAGCAAACAAATTATTACACATCCATAACTTTGATATTGTGCTGTTTAAAGAGATCCACACTTCCAGCCCAGCCACTTTCCCCAAATTCCCATGTTTTCCAGAAATCCCGGTTGAACGATTTCCAGATTTCCTATATATTCCCTCCTGATTCAAAGATCTCTGGAAAACTTTTGCAACCCCTAGTGTTGTATAGTTTGCTTGTCCCTAATGGGCCTTGATGCACTATAAATGGAATAAGGTGCCAAATGGAATACAACTCTTGTCTTACCTGTTAGGAAGGTCTCAGATACAGGCACGCTGGTCATCTCTCCCTCTTGGCCATGGCTTGACACCTCATACTCTGTGTCAGGGTTCAGGCTGCCCAGGTGGTGCTGTGTGTCGCTGGAGGACAGCTCCACTCATGTTCCTGTCTGAGGGTTTTTGTTGGCCCATAGGACACTCTCACCCCCATCCACCATGGCCACAGGCAGGAACCAGGTCACCAGCTGTGGTGTCCGTTACATCAACGCAAATTCACCTCTCTAGGAGAATCGATCTCTGGGAAAGAGAGGAGGTGGGGGTGTATACAGGGTGCGATATGAATACAGCTCTGTGATACCTGGTCAAATGTATTGCACTATATAGGGAATAGTGCAGTTTGGGTCACACCCCAGGACTGAGAACATTTAGTTAGCATTCATGATGTTTTTTATGTAGAGCAGCATTTCCCAAACTAAGTCCTCGAGTCCCAGGGTGCACATTTGGTTTTTGCCATAACATTACACAGCTGATTCAAATGATCAAACTTGATGATTAGTTGATTATTTTAATCAGCTGTGTAGTGCTAGAGCAAAAACCAAAACGTGCACCCTTGGGGTCCCGAGAACCGAGTTTGGTCAGAGAACGGGGTTTATTAGCAGGTTGTCTATTTTTAATAAGGTGATACTGGGTGCAGGTGTCCTGGTACAAGGCCATGGATAGGGGCAGAGAGACTATGAATATGATTTAAAAAGTTTGAGCTCTCATCAGAGCCTTTGTTACAGGGTTGAATACAGAATAGTGACAGGATTTACTACTAACAATCATTTGAAAATGAACTATGTTTTCTTTTAGGCATCCATGCATGACGTTATTAATTTAAGTACAGATCAAAACCCAGAGCATGAAAGGCACTTTCCTAGATTATGATGGAATGGATTTGTCACAATTAGCAACTTCAGGAAAGTCAACCTTCTGCAGAAGAAAGATAAAACAGGAATCTGGCACTGGAGCTTAACATAGATTTAACCGCCAATGAGATTGGCTGGCTGTGTGTGTGTGTGTGTGTGTGTGTGTGTGTGTGTGTGTGTGTGTGTGTGTGTGTGTGTGTGTGTGTGTGTGTGTGTGTGTGTGTGTGTGTGTGTGTGTCGTTCGAGGGTTGTGATTGTTTCCTGGGAGGATGATGGCTTCCCATGAGCCGGAGTGGTCCCTCCCTCCCACACAAACACACACCATGGGGAGGGGATGTGGGAGGGCATGGGGAGGGGATCTCTCCATGCAATTAGTCCCACAGAATGCTAATCCCACTACACTATGTCTATGTGACTATTAAAACTTACCCTGATCAGACACCATGTATAGATGGCAGCATTCGCGCAAGCAGCTGAATGTGTGTGCGAGCCATCACATTCAATGATGGAAAGATGACTAGGAATATGGCCGAATATAAACAGTGTTGATCTCCTCTGCAAGGCAATCAAACAAGTGGAATGCTGGTATAGGGACAACGTAGAGCTGCAATTCAACGGCTCAGACACGAGACGCATGTGGCAGAGTCTACAGGCAGTTATGGACTATAAAGAAACCCAGCCAAGTCACGGCACCGACGTCTTGCTTCCAGAAAACTAAACAACATTGCTCGCATTGAGGGTAATACAGTGCCACCGACGCGGCCCGCTACCAGGGACTGCGGTCCCCCCTCTCCCTTCTCCGTGGCCGACGTGAGTAAGACATTTCAACGTGTTAACCCTCGCAAGGCTGCTGGCCAAGACGGCGTCCTTAGCCGCGTCCTCAGAGCATGTGCAGACCAGCTGGCTGGTGTGTTTACGGACATATTCAATTGCTCCCTATCCCAGTCTGCTGCACCCACATGCTTCAAGATGGCTACCATTGTTCCTATACCCAAGAATGCAAAGATAACTGAACTAAATGACTATCACGTCGTAGTACTCACCTCTGTCATCCTGGTGTGCTTTGAGAGACTAGTCAAGGATCATATCACCTCCACCTTACTTGCCACCCTAGACCCACTTCAGTTTGCAAACCGCCCCAACAGGTCCACAGACGATGCAATCGACCGTCACACCGCACACTGCCCTATCCCATCTGGACAAGAGGAATACCTATGTAAGCATGTTGTTCATTGACTACAGCTCAGCAATCAACACCATAGTACCCTCCAAGCTCATCATTAAGCTTAAGGCCCTGGGTCTCAACCCCGCCCTGTGCAATTGCGTCCTGGACTTTCTGACGGCCCGCCCCCAGGTGGTGAAGGTAGGAATCAACATCTCCACTTCACTGATCCTCAACACTGGGGCCCCACAAGGGTATGTGCTCAGCCCCCTCCTGTACTCCCTGTTCACCCATGACTGCGTGGCCATGCACGCCTCCAGCTCAATCATCAAGTTTGCAGATGACACAACAGTAGCGGGCTTGATTACCAACAACGACGAGACAGCCTACAGGGAGGAGGTGAGGGCACATGGAGTGTGGTGTCATGAAAACAACCTATAACTTAATGTCAACAAAACAGGGGAGATGATTGTGGACTTCAGGAAACAGCAGAGGTAGCACCCCAGCCTACAGGGAGGAGGTGAGGGCACATGGAGTGTGGTGTCAGGAAAACAACCTCTCACTCAACATCAACAAAACAAAGGAGATGATCGTGGACTTCAGGAAACAGCAGAGAGAGCACTCCTCTATCCACATCGACAGGACAATAGTGACGTAGGTGGAAAGTTTTAAGTTCCTCGGCATACACATCACGGACAAACTGAAATGGTCCAGCCACACAGACAGTGTGGTGAAGAAGGATCAACAGGAGGCTGAATAATTTTGGCTTGTCACCTAAAACCCTCACAAACGTTTACAGATGTACAATTCAAAGCGCCCTGTCGGGCTGTATCACTGCCTGGTATGGCAACTGCGCCGCCCTCAACCACAAGACTCTCCAGAGGGTGGTGCGGTCAGCACAACGCATCACCAGGAGCAAACTACCTGCCCTCCAGGACACCTACAGCATTCGATGTCACAAGGAAGGCAAAAAGATCATCAAGGACAACCACCACCCATCCCACTGCCTGTTCACCCTGCTATCATCCAGAAGGCGAGGTCAGTACAGGTGCATCAAAGCACGGACCGAGAGACTGAAAAACAACTTCTATCTCAAGGCCATTAGACTGATAAACAGCCATCACTAACACAGAGGCTGCTACCTACATACAGACTCAAATCACTGGCCACTTTAATAAATGCATCACTAGTCACCTAAAAAAATGACACTTTAATAATGTTTACATGTCTTCCATTACTCATCTCATATGTGTATACTGTATTTTATACCATCTATTGCATCTTGCCAATGCCGTTTGGCCATTGCTCATCCATATATTTATATGTACATATTCCTATTCCATC
>NW_027002051.1:36709-189676 GCF_036934945.1 Oncorhynchus masou masou
CACTGAGTTATCAGTAGTAGACCTCTCATCTATAGAAACACTGAGTTATCAGTAGTAGACCTCTCATCTATGAAACACTGAGTTATCAGACCTCTCATCTCTAGATACTGACAGTAGAAGACCTCTCATCTTAGAAACAAACAATCTGACTGAGTTATCAGTAGTAGACCCGTCGTCTTCAAACAATCTGAGTGAGGAACACGCCTTTCCCTCGTCTCCCATGGTGCATTTTGTTGTTAATTGATCTGTCTCTACATATTCTACATGGAGGAGGCTGAGATCTTCAGAAGCCAAAAGCCTATCATTATCCCCACTTTCCTGTGGTCGAAACCATACACCGCCCCCTGAAAGGAATGACAGACCCACTCCTAGCTTCAGTAATTGCCCTGGCTATGTGCGTTTGTGTTCTAAATGGCACACCTTTCCCTATATAGAGCACTACTTTTGACCAGAAGCCTATGGGTCTATAGTTTCAGGTCAAAAGTAGTGCACAGTATAGGGAATAGGGTGTAGGGTGCCATTTGGGACAAATACTATGTGAACCTGAGTATCCTGTGGAAATAATGTAGCAGAGCCCGTATTCAAGTCTCTAAGTCAGCAGTTAAATGTGACTAAATGTTCTGCGAGGCTTCTGTCGACAGCTCTAATGGCCATGTACTGCAGCAATGAGGCACAGAACCATTATTGTTTCTGAATGCTTTGTTTTTTCTATTCCAAAGCCTATGAGAAGTAGCCCACAGACATGAAAGCCACAGTTCATTACATTCAGTCCCCCCCCCACATCCTTACAGTAGTTTAACCATCACAGACAGAATCCTCTGAGTACGATGTGGCTGCCCTATTCCCAAATAGCACCCCATCTACTATAAAGTGTGCTACTTTTGACCAGAGGGGCCCTGGGAAAGTAGTGTTTAGGGTGCCATTTGGGAATCGGCCCAAGTCTAACCTTGGCTTTGAGGTGGGTAACGGTAGATATATCCTAGATAGATAGGTACTTTATTGATCCCCAAGGTGAAGTGTGTCATAAAACATGCCATCCCATTTTAATGACTGGTGATGTTTGGTGTTGTCAGAAAGAGGAGAAGGGGGAGATTCTGAACTCCCTGGGCAGCCCTGACACCATGTTCGAGCAGTCTGGGCTGGGACCTGGTCAGGAGTACGAGGTCAAACTGGAGGTGGTGAAGAACAACACCAGCGGACCTGCAGCACGCAAAAGCCTTTTCACAAGTGAGTCCATAATACAGCACTTATAGAGTTCTATTCACTTGTTTTTTAGGACAAAAAATTGCTCCTCTAGGCCAATATCTTTCAGTTGGAAAATTAACCTGAATGTTGAATCTGCGTAGATGGTAGCTTGTCGCGCAATAAAACAAGTAAATGAAATAACTATTTCAAAATATGATGAACTATTTATTGCCAACCTCAAGTGTTCTTTAATCCTTGTATTCATGACATATTTGCATTGGATATAATCTATAAACCCCTTCTACGCCATTCTGACCGCCTGCTGGAGATTTAAAAGACATGATTCCCAGCAATACACACAGACTCAGAAGCAGCTTACAGCTGTCATAGTTACACACAGAAAAAACCTTGTCACCTTGATTCACTAGGTTTCTCTATTGAATATCCGCACTGCTGCAGCTCTGAGTGTGTTCCAAATGGCACCCTATTTCCTTTATAGTGCATCCATTTGGGATGCAGCTGGACAGTCTATCCAAGGCACCTTGAAGTGCCAATATTGAGTGATTAGCTTGTCACTTTTCATGGCAACGTCTTGATTTACCAGAGGTAGTAAACAGCCATCCCTACCCCTTCGGCTGGTTAACATTTATGTGGAAATCATATTTCCATAATGCTGCTGCTATAAGGGCTAATGGCTTTTATGGGATCAATATAACAATAGGTTTCATGTTGAAACTATACATCTCGTACCCTCTCACTAGCCAAGCTATTTTTAGGTGGCTCGAGGGGAGGTTAAAATATACTGCACTACCAACACATTAAAGAATAGTCATGGAGAATGGTGTGTTATTGTCATTTAGGAAAAAAAGCTTTCTGGAACATTCCAGCCCTAAACTATCAAAATAAAGAAAGTCACACACTCCATGTATAAACTACCAGCATGGGTATTTACCAATGTTTAGGCATCACTGTGCCTTCCTCAGGGTAATGTCATGAATACTTGAACCAGGTTATGTAGACAAAAAGTGCAATGAGTGTAATAAATGACAGTAGTAATGGGTGTGTCATAATGATTAAGTTAATTAAAATGAATTTGTGAAACTGTTAAAAAATAGTATATGGCATATTAAATATGTTACGCTATTGTTATCATATAGAAACATAATGGAATATTGTACATCATATTAGCATCAACATATGTTCTTTCATTCAATTTCACATAATAATTTTCTATTTCATTTCATATTTGTTAAATGTGATATTTTGGTTCAACCTTAATGTATATTAGGCATCATCATTGATGGTGTTCATTATACATTCAGGTTGAACCAAAAGATTACATGTAACAAATATGAAATTAAGTACGAAATGATTATGTGAAATTGAATGAAACAACCAACGTATGTTGATGCTAATATGATACAATATTCCATTATGTTTCTATATGATAACAATAGTGTAATATATTTAATATGCCATATACTATTTTTTTAACAGTTTCACAAATTCATTTTAATTAACTTAATCATTAAGACACACCCCTCACTACTGTCATTGATTACACTAATTGCACTGTTTGTCTACATAACCTGGTTCAAGTATTCATGACATTACCCAAAGGAAGGCACAGTGATGCCGAAATGTTGGCAAATACCCGTTAAATTGCTGGGAGTTTATACATGGAGTGTGCGACTTTCTTTCTTTTGATAGTTTATAGTTCATTCGCCGTTAGTCAGCACCTCCACACAAACTATTTCTCTTGGGTGTGCGCCAGCTCATGGTTTTTAACATGCCAGCGCTGACGTGGGAGCTGAACAGACTGGGAGCTTTCACCCCTGCCCTTGCAAGAGTTCTCTTTCAACAAATCAGAGTAAAGACATTTCAATATCCTTAAGCAAATGTTCTTCACAGGTTTCTGTACTAACCTGTATTGCCTCACCTCCATCCCAATTCAAGGTCAGGCTCTCTCTGCTTATTTATGGTTTGAAAAATGCATTCGCTTTGCCAGAGTAAACAGAACTAAACCACGAGCTACCTGACATTCCCCTCTTATACGCCCCCCTTCCTCTTTATCGGAGGGTAGTTTGTACATTATAGCGTTGACTGACACTATAGGACGAGCATGTCCGTGTCTAAAGTTTATGGAGCTGTTGAGCTGTTGAACATTGGAACCTGAGACACGCATACACACACGTACACACACACACACACACACGTACACACACACACACACACACACACACACACACACACACACACACACACACACACACACACACACACACACACACACACACACACACACACACACACACACACACACACACACACACACACACACACATACATATAAACACACACATATAAACACACACAAACATACTTTTACACAACAGCACTGGGATTATGTTACCTAGATCACCATGTAGCTCAAGGCCTCTCTATGTCTGCCATTAAAACACACAGACTCATGCCACATCAAATCAAATCAAATTTTATTGGTCACATACACATGGTTAGCAGATGCTAATGCAAGTGTAGTGAAATGCTTGTGCTTCTAGTTCAGACAGTGCAGCAATATCTAACAAGTAATCCAACAATTTCACAATGACCTAATACACAAATGTAAAGGGATGGAATAGGAATATGTACATATAAATATATGGATGAGCAATGGCCAAACGGCATTGGCAAGATGCAATAGATGGGATAAAATACAGTATACACATATGAGATGAGTAATGGAAGACATGTAAACATTATTAAAGTGTCATTTTTTTAGGTGACTAGTGATGCATTTATTAAAGTGGCCAGTGATTTGAGTCTGTATGTAGGTAGCAGCCTCTGTGTTAGTGATGGCTGTTTATCAGTCTAATGGCCTTGAGATAGAAGTTGTTTTTCAGTCTCTCGGTCCGTGCTTTGATGCACCTGTACTGACCTCGCCTTCTGGATGATAGCGGGGTGAACAGGCAGTGGGATGGGTGGTGGTTGTCCTTGATGATCTTTTTTGCCTTCCTTGTGACATCGAATGCTGTAGGTGTCCTGGAGGGCAGGTAGTTTGCTCCTGGTGATGCGTTGTGCTGACCGCACCACCCTCTGGAGAGTCTTGTGGTTGAGGGCGGCGCAGTTGCCATACCAGGCAGTGATACAGCCCGACAGGGCGCTTTGAATTGTACATCTGTAAACGTTTGTGAGGGTTTTAGGTGACAAGCCAAAATTATTCAGCCTCCTGTTGATCCTTCTTCACCACACTGTCTGTGTGGCTGGACCATTTCAGTTTGTCCGTGATGTGTATGCTGAGGAACTTAAAACTTTCCACCTACGTCACTATTGTCCTGTCGATGTGGATAGAGGAGTGCTCTCTCTGCTGTTTCCTGAAGTCCACGATCATCTCCTTTGTTTTGTTGATGTTGAGTGAGAGGTTGTTTTCCTGACACCACACTCCATGTGCCCTCACCTCCTCCCTGTAGGCTGGGGTGCTACCTCTGCTGTTTCCTGAAGTCCACAATCATCTCCCCTGTTTTGTTGACATTAAGTTATAGGTTGTTTTCATGACACCACACTCCATGTGCCCTCACCTCCTCCCTGTAGGCTGTCTCGTCGTTGTTGGTAATCAAGCCCGCTACTGTTGTGTCATCTGCAAACTTGATGATTGAGCTGGAGGCGTGCATGGCCACGCAGTCATGGGTGAACAGGGAGTACAGGAGGGGGCTGAGCACATACCCTTGTGGGGCCCCAGTGTTGAGGATCAGTGAAGAGGAGATGTTGATTCCTACCTTCACCACCTGGGGGCGGGCCGTCAGAAAGTCCAGGATGCAATTGCACAGGGCGGGGTTGAGACCCAGGGCCTTAAGCTTAATGATGAGCTTGGAGGGTACTATGGTGTTGATTGCTGAGCTGTAGTCAATGAACAACATGCTTACATAGGTATTCCTCTTGTCCAGATGGGATAGGGCAGTGTGCGGTGTGACGGTCGATTGCATCGTCTGTGGACCTGTTGGGGCGGTTTGCAAACTGAAGTGGGTCTAGGGTGGCAAGTAAGGTGGAGGTGATATGATCCTTGACTAGTCTCTCAAAGCACACCAGGATGACAGAGGTGAGTACTACGACGTGATAGTCATTTAGTTCAGTTATCTTTGCATTCTTGGGTATAGGAACAATGGTAGCCATCTTGAAGCATGTGGGTGCAGCAGACTGGGATAGGGAGCAATTGAATATGTCCGTAAACACACCAGCCAGCTGGTCTGCACATGCTCTGAGGACGCGGCTAAGGACGCCGTCTTGGCCAGCAGCCTTGTGAGGGTTAACACGTTGAAATGTCTTACTCACATCGGCCACGGAGAAGGAGAGGGGGGACCGCAGTCCCTGGTAGCGGGCCGCGTCGGTGGCACTGTATTACCCTCAATGCGGGCAATGTTGTTTAGTTTTTCTGGAAGCAAGACGTCGGTGCCCGTGACTTGGCTGGGTTTCTTTTTGTAGTCCATAACTGCCTGTAGACTCTGCCACATTCGTCTCGTGTCTGAGCCGTTGAATTGCAACTCTACGTTGTCCCTATACCAGCATTCCACTTGTTTGATTGCCTTGCAGAGGGAATAACTACACTGTTTATATTCGGCCATATTCCTAGTCATCTTTCCATCATTGAATGTGATGGCTCGCACATTCAGCTTTGCGCGAATGCTGCCATCTATACATGGTGTCTGATCAGGGTAAGTTTTAATAGTCACATAGACATAGTGTAGTGGGATTAGCATTCTGTGGGACTAATTGCATGGAGAGATTTACATTTACATTACATTTAAGTCATTTAGCAGACGCTCTTATCCAGAGCGACTTACAAATTGGTGAATTCACCTTCTGACATCCAGTGGAACAGCCACTTTACAATAGTGCATCTAAATCATTAAGGGGGGGGGGGTGGTGAGAAGGATTACTTATCCTATCCTAGGTATTCCTTGAAGAGGTGGGGTTTCAGGTGTCTCCGGAAGGTGGTGATTGACTCCGCTGTCCTGGCGTCGTGAGGGAGTTTGTTCCACCATTGGGGGGCCAGAGCAGCGAACAGTTTTGACTGGGCTGAGCGGGAACTGTACTTCCTCAATGGTAGGGAGGCGAGCAGGCCAGAGGTGGATGAACGCAGTGCCCTTGCTTGGGTGTAGGGCCTGATCAGAGCCTGGAGGTACTGCGGTGCCGTTCCCCTCACAGCTCCGTAGGCAAGCACCATGGTCTTGTAGCGGATGCGAGCTTCAACTGGAAGCCAGATCCCCTCCCCCATGCCCTCCCACATCCCCTCCCCTATGGTGTGTGTTTGTGTGGGAGGGAGGGACCACTCCGGCTCATGGGAAGCCATCATCCTCCCAGGAAACAATCACAACCCTCGAACGACACACACACACACACACACACACACACACACACACACACACACACACACACACACACACACACACAGCCAGCCAATCTCATTTGCGGTTAAATCTATGTTAAGCTCCAGTGCAGATTCCCTGTTTTATCTTTCTTCTGCAGAAGGTTGACTTTCCTGAAGTTGCTAATTGTGACAAATCCATTCCATCATAATCTAGGGAAAGTGCCTTTCATGCTCTGGGTTTTGATCTGTACTTAAATTAATAATGTCATGCATGGATGCCTAAAAGAAAACATAGTTCATTTTCAAATGATTATTGGTAGTAAATCCTGTCACTATTCATATTCAACCCTGTAACAAAGGCTCTGATGAGAGCTCAAACTTTTTAAATCATATCCATAGTCTCTCTGCCCAGGCCAAGATCACTGGTAAGTGATCTCATTTTACTAGATATCTGTAAAATCCATGGCCTTGTACCAGGACACCTGCACCCAGTATCACCTTATTAAAAATAGACAACCAGCCTTAATAAACCCCGTTCTCTGACCAAACTCGGTTCTCGGGACCCCAAGGGGTGCATGTTTTGGTTTTTGCTCTAGCACTACACAGCTGATTAAAATAATCAACTAATCATCAAGTTTGATCATTTGAATCAGCTGTGTAATGTTATGGCAAAAACCAAAATGTGCACCCCCTGGGGACTCGAGGACTTAGTTTGGGAAATGCTGCTCTACATAAAAAACATCATGAATGCTAACTAAATGTTCTCAGTCCTGGGGTGTGACCCAAACTGCACCCTATTCCCTATATAGTGCAATACATTTGACCAGGTATCACAGAGCTGTATTCATATCGCACCCTGTATTCACACCCCCCACCTCCTCTCTTCCCAGAGATCGATTCTCCTAGAGAGGTGAATTTGCGTGATGTAACGGACACCACAGCGCTGGTGACCTGGTTCCTGCCTGTGGCCATGGTGGATGGGGTGAGAGTGTCCTATGGGCCCAGCAAAAAACCCTCAGACAGGAACACAGTGGAGCTGTCCTCCAGCGACACACAGCACCACCTGGGCAGCCTGAACCCTGACACAGAGTATGAGGTGTCGCTCATGGCCAAGAGGGGAGAGATGACCAGCGTGCCTGTATCTGAGACCTTCCTAACAGGTAAGACTAGAGTTGTATTCCATTTGGCACCTTATTCCATTTATAGTGCATCAAGGCCCATTAGGGACAAGCAAACTATACAACACTAGGGTTGCAAAAGTTTTCCAGAGATCTTTGAATCAGGAGGGAATAAATAGGAAATCTGGAAATCGTTCAACCGGGATTTCTGGAAAAACCTGGAATCGGGAGGGAATAAGCAGGAAATCTGGAAATCGTTCAACCGGGATTTCTGGAAAACATGGGAATTTGGGGAAAGTGGCTGGAAGTGTGGATCTCTTTAAACAGCACAATATCAAAATTATGGATGTGTAATAATTTGTTTGCTGGATCATTGATTAGAATAAAGGTAATGTTGATTATTGAAATGTTTATATGTTCATGTCTTACCCTTTAGCTGTTATACATTTAGATTCAATTAAAATAAATATCCAATAAGCTTAAAAAATAGATAAAAAACTGTCCAGTATCTTTGATCAACTAGGCCAGGGGTGTCAAAGTCATTTTGCCCAGGGGGCCACATCCTAGACAAACATACTAACTGGCGATAAGTAAGTGTTGGTCTGTTCTCAACTGGGGTCTGGACCACACATCGTATTGTATTTGCGAGGGGATCATGACATTCCCCCCTGCCTGATCTATGACTGGATGTGTTCCAGACCTGGATGCCCCACGGGACCTGCAGACGGTAGAGCTGACTGACGAGAGCATTACTCTGGAGTGGAAGAACAGCCAGGCTCAAGTAGACAACTACCGCATCAAATATGGCCCCCTCTCTGGAGGAGACCATGGAGAGCTGTTGTTCCCTACCGGACCCCTGGACACCACCCAGGCCAAGATCACTGGTAAGTGATCTCATTTTACTAGATATCTGTAAAACCCTGATGAACTGTAAGGGCCGAAACGTGTTAGTTATATCAATGACCATGTGTTTTTATCAACTCCAACTTCCCTCCAAGAGTTCCTCTTCCAAGAATTCCTCTTCTCTTCCGTTTACTCCTCAGTTCATGCACCTTGGTTGTAGAGCAAGGTAGTGGCAACTGCTCCTTTTCCTTTGTTCAAGATCACTGGTAAGACAGAGCCCCTCCACTAGTCTAGTTATAACAGGATGCTTTTGGTGGTGGTGTTGTGTAATATCTGTGAAATTTCAGTTTTTAGATATTTTTGTTGTTACCTCTTAAAAAAACAATCAATGTGAGAACAGCTATGAAACAACTGTCCTGTCTTTGTGTAAATTAATATACACTACATGACCAAAAGTATGTGGACACCTGCTCGTCGAACATCTCATTCCAAAATCATGGGCATTAATATGGAGTTGGTCCCCCTTTGCTGTTATAACAGCCTCCACTCTTCTGGGAAGGCTTTCCACTAGATGTTGGAACATTGCTGCGGGTACTTGCACCCATTCAGTCACAAGAGCATTAGTGAGGTTTGGCACTGATGTTGGGCAATTAGGCCTGGCTCGCAGTCAGCGTTCCAATTCATCCCAAAGGTGTTCGATGGGATTGAGGTCAGGGCTCTGTGCAGGCCAGTCAAGTTCTTCCATACCGATCTTGACAAAACATTTCTGTATGCACCTCGCTTTGTGCACGGGGCCATTGACAAGCTGAAACAGGAAAGGGCCTTCCCAAAAATGTTTACACAATGTTAGAAGCACAGACTCGTCGTGGTATGCTGTAGCCTTAAGATTTCCCTTCACTGGATCTAAGGGGCTTAGCCCGAGCCATGAAAAAACCCTAGACCATTATTCCTCCTCCACCAACTTTACAGCTGGCACTATGCATTGGGGCAGGTAGCATTCTCCTGGCATCCGCCAAACCCAGATTCGTCCATCGGACTGCCAGATGGTGAAGAGTGATTCATTACTCCAGAGAACACGTTTCCACTGCTCCAGTGTCCAATGGCAGCGGATGTTGCACCACACCAGCCAACGCCTGGCATTGAGCATGGTCATCTTAGGCTTGTGTGCAGCTGCTCGGCCATGGAAACCCATTTCATCAAACTTCCAACGAACTGTTCTTGTGCTGACGTTGCTTCCACAGGCAGTTTGGAACAAGGTAGTGAGTGTTGCAACCGAGGACAAGCGGGTTTTATTACACTACTTACTTCAGCACTCGCCGGTCCCGTTCTGTGAGCTTGTGTGTCCTCCCTCTTTGCGGCTTAGCCATTGCTTCTAGACGTTTCCATTTCACAATAACAGCACATATGTTGACCGGGGCAGCTCAAGCAGGGCAGAAATTTGACGAACTGACTTGTTGGAAAGGTGGCATCCTATGACTGTGCCACCTTGAAAGTCACTGAGCTCTTCAGTAAGGCCATTCTCCTGCCAATATTTGTCTATGGAGATTGCATTGCTGTGTGCTTGATGTTATACACCTGTCAGCAATGGGTGCGGCTGAAATAGCTGAATCTACTAATTTGAAGGGGTGTCCACGTATTGCTGTATATATAGTGTATATTGTTTTTCAATGTAAACGGCAGCCTTGCTCAGCCAACTGTTCTGCTGCCAAGCGTTTGCGGCCCTCCTTCTAAATTGTCATTATTAAATTCAATACACTTATTTACAGATGGGCTGCTTTGTTTTTCTGTCATCAAATGTTTGTCCGGCCACAAAAGACCCCCACTCTATTAGAAGACAGCTCAAGGGAGTTTGCATTCAGGCCTTAAATGGAATAACACTACTATTTCAATGTGAGATTCATCCTGGTTTAACAAGAAATGCAGGGAGGGCCTATTTTTATCTTCCTGCACCGGGTTCCCATTATACTCCATGTTTTGAGTCCGGCGGGCGGACAGACTCTTTTTGTCTACCGTGTGCCACTGCATCAACGGATTAAGCTCCCTGGCTGAGAAAAAAAAAGTTCCAAACGGGTAATGGTGTCTTTGTCTGGGGCCTGTTCTTTGTTCTTGGGAGACCCATCCCCTGTAAATAAGGCATTGGCTGTGTCCCAAAATGCCATCCTATTCCCTATATAGTGCACTACTTTTGATCAGGGACCATCTGACTATAGGCTCTGGTCAGAAGTAGTGCACTATATATGGAATAAGGTGGCATTTGGGATGCATCCAGTGCTTCTATTCAGCTGACTGGCCTCCCCGGTCCCCCTCCGCTCCTCTCCGCTCCTCACAAACCTCAGCACTTTTTTTTTTCACACAGTTATTATCTGTAATTGCCTTCACGCTTGTGATTTTATTGATAATGAGTTTCCTCTGCGTTAGGTATAATTTCATGCTTCTTGTGCCTGGTTGCCTAGTGACCTCTGTGGGAGTTAATAAAGGAAATGAAGGCCGTTGGACTGAAGGCTCTTAATTGCACCGCACAGCGCGGCCACATAGCCGGACTAAAAGGATCTCAAAGCCTCTTATATCATAGCAAATGTTGTTTCTGCCCCATATAGCGCCTCTTCTAGATCAATCAGAGCAGATAGAGGTTCCAAAATGAAGAGGCTGAAAATAAACCCAATTATGCTTCAATCTATTAGCAAGGCAATTAAATCAAATCAAATCAAATGTATTTATATAGCCCTTCTTACATCAGCTGATATCTCAAAGTGCTGTACAGAAACCCAGCCTAAAACCCCAAACAGCAAGCAATGCAGGTGTATAAGCACGGTGGCTAGTAAAAACACCCTAGAAAGGCCTAAACCTAGGAAGAAACCTAGAGAGGAACCAGGCTATGAGGGGTGGCCAGTCCTCTTCTGGCTGTGCCGGCTGGAGATTATAACAGAACATGGCCAAGATGTTCAAATGTTCATAAATGACCAGCATGGTCAAATAATAATAATCACAGTAGTTGTCGAAGGTGCAACAATTCAGCACCTCAGGAGTAAATGTCAGTTGGCTTTTCATATCCGATCATTAAGAGTATCTCTTCTGCTCCTGCTGTCTCAAGAGAGTTGAAAACAGCAGGTCTGGGACAGGCAGCATGTCTGGCGAACAGGTCAGGGTTCCATAGCCGCAGGCAGAACAGTTGAAACTGGAGCAGCAAAACGGCCAGGTGGACTGGGGACAGCAAGGAGTCATCATGCCAGGTAGTCCTGAGGCATGGTCCTAGGGCTAAGGTCCTCCGAGAGAAAGAAAGAAAGAATGAAAGAAAGAAAGAGAGAAAGAGAGAATTAGAGAGAGCATACTTCAATTCACACAGGAGACCTGAAAAGGCAGGAGAAGTACTCCAGATATAGCAGACTGACCCTAGCCGCCCGACACATAAACTACTGCAGCATAAATACTGGAGGCTGAGACAGGAGGGGTCAGGAGACACTGTGGCCCCATCCGATGATACCCCCGGACAGGGCCAAACAGGCAGGATATAACCCCACCCACTTTGCCAAAGCACAGCCCCCACACCACTAGAGGGATATTTTCAACCACCAACTTACCATCCTGAGACAAGGCCGAGTATAGCCCACAAAGATCTCCGCCACGGCACAACCCAAGGGGGGGCACCAATCCAGAAAGGACGATCACGTCAGTGACTCAACCCACTCAAGTGACATACCCCTCCTAGGGACGGCATGGAAGAGCACCAGTAAGCCAGTGACTCAGCTCCTATAATAGGGTTAGAGGCAGAAAATCCCAGTCGAGAGAGGGGAACCAGCCAGGCAGAGACAGCAAGGGCTGTTCATTGCTCCAGAGCCTTTCCCTTCACCTTCACACTGCTAGGCCAGACTACACTCAATCATATGATGTACTGAAGAGATGAGTCTTCAGTAAAGACTTAAAGGTTGAGACTGAGTCTGTGTCTCTCACATGGGTAGGCAGACCATTCCATAAAAATGGAGCTCTATAGGAGAAATCCCTGCCTCCAGCTTAGAAATTCTAGGGATAATTAGGAGGCCTGCGTCTTGTGACCATAGCGTACGTGCAGGTATGTACGGCAGGACCAAATCAGAGAGATAGGTAGGAGCAAGCCCATGTAATGCTTTGTAAGTTAGCAGTAAAACCTTGAAATCAACCCTTGCCTTGACAGGAAGCCAGTGTAGGGAGACTAGCACTGGAGTAATATGATCCAATATTTTGGTTCTAGTCAGGATTCTAGCAGCCGACAAACCATTCACAGAGACAAACTGATATCTTTCCGACAGATAAGATCACAACCAGGACAGAACTTGTCCGTGTTGACCAGTTTGGGTTTCCAATCTCTCCAAAAGAATGTGGTGATCGATGGTATCAAAAGCAGCACTAAGGTCTAGGAGCACGAGGACAGATACAGAGCATCGGTCTGACGCCATTAAAAGGTCATTTACCACCTTCACAAGTGCAGTCTCAGTGCTTTGATGGGGTCTTAAACCAGACTGAAGCATTTCATATATGTTGTTTGTCTTCAGGAAGGCAGTGAGTTGCCGTGCAACAACTTTTTCTAACATTTTTGAGAGGAATGGAAGATTCAACATAGGCTGATTAGTTTTTTATATTTTCTGGGTAAAGGTTTGGCTTTTTCAAGCGAGGCTTTGTTACTGCCACTTTTAGTGAGTTTGGTACACATCCGGTGGATAGAGAGCCGTTTATTATGTTCAACATAGGAGGGCCAAGCACAGGAAGCAGCTCTTTCAGTAGTTTAGATGGAATAGGGTCCAGTATGCAGCTTGAAGGTTTAGAGGCCATGATTATTTTCATCATTGTGTCAAGAGATATAGTACTAAAACACTTGAGTGTCTCTCTTGATCCTAGGTCCTGGTAGAGTTGTGCAGACTCAGGACAACTGAGCTTTGGAGGAATACGCAGATTTAAACATGAGTCAGTAATTTGTTTTCTAATGATCATGATCTTTTCCTCAAAGACGTTCATGAATTTATTACTGCTGAAGTGAAAGCCATCCTCTCTTGGGAAATACTGCCTTTTAGTTAGCTTTGCGACAGTATCAAAAATAAATGTAGGATTGTTCTTATTTTCCTCAATTAAGTTGGAAAAATAGGATGATCGAGCAGTGAGAGTTCTTCGATACTGCACGGTACTGTCTTTCCAAGCTAGTCGGAAGACTTCCAGTTTGGTGGAGCAGCAGTGACGGCTCTTCGATACTGCACGGTACTGTCTTTCCAAGCTAGTCGGAAGACTTCCAGTTTGGTGTGGTGCCATTTCTGTTCCAATTTTCTGGAAGCTTACTTCAGAGCTCGGGTATTTTCTGTATACCAGGGAGCTAGTTTCTAATGACAAATGTTTTTAGTTTTTAGGGGTGCAACTGCATCTTGGGTATTGCGCAAGGTTAAATTTAGTTCCTCAATTAGGTGGTTAACTTATTTTTGTCCTCTGACGTCCTTGGGTAGGCAGAGGGAGTCTGAAAGGGCATCAAGGAATCTTTCGGTTGTTTGATATTTTATAGCACGACTTTTGATGCTCCTTGGTTGGGGTCTGAGCAGATTATTTGTTGCGATTGCAACCGTAATAAAATGGTGGTCCGATAGTCCAGGATTATGAGGAAAAACATTAAGATCCACAATGTTTATTCCATGGTACAAAACTAGGTCCAGAGTATGACTGTGACTGTGACAGTGAGTGGGTCCAGAGACATGTTGGACAAACCCCAATGAGTCGATGATGGCTCCGAAAGCCTTTTTTGAGTGGGTCTGTGGACTTTTCCATGTGAATATTAAAATCACCAAAAATTTGAATATTATCTGCTATGACTACAAGGTCCGATAGGAATTCATGGAACTCAATGAGGAACACTGTTTATGGCCCAGGAGGCCTGTAAACAGAAGCTATAAAAAGTGATTGAGAAGCTCAAAAGACGAAAAAGGTTGGGGGTTATTTTGTAAATTGAAATTTGCTATCGTAAATGTTAGCAACACCTCCGCCTTTGCGGGATGCACGAGGGATATTGTCACTAGTGTAACCAGGAGGTGAGGCTTCATTTAACTCAGTCAAGCCAATCACATCAAGATTATGATCAGTGATTAGTTCATTGACTATAACTGCCTTTGAAGTGATCTAACATTAAGTAGCCCTATTTTGAGATGTGAGGTATCACGATCTCTTTCTATAATGGCAGGAATGGAGGAGGTATTTATTCTCATGAGATTGCTAAGGAGAACACCGCCATGTTTAGTTTTGACCAACCTAGGTCGAGGCACAGCCACAGTCTCAATGGGAATAGCTGAGCTGACTACACTGACTGTGCTAGTGGCAGACTCCATTAAGCTGGCAGGCTAGCTAACAGCCTGCTGCCTGGCTTGCACTCTATTTCATTGTGGAGCTAGAGGAGTTAGAGCCCTGTCTATGTTGGTAGATAAGATGAGAGCACCCCTCCAGTTAGGATGGAGTCCGTCACTCCTCAACAGACCAGGCTTGGTCCTGTTTGTGGGTGAGTCCCAGAAAGAGGGCCAATTATCTACAAATTCTATATTTTGGGAGGGGCAGAAAACAGTTTTCAACCAGCGATTGAGTTTTGAGACTCTGCTGTAGAGCTCATCACTCCCCTGACTGGGAGGGGGCCAGAGACAATTACTCGATGCCGAAACATCTTTCTAGATGTATAGGCTGAAGCTACGTTGCACTTGGTGACCTCTGACTGTTTCATCCTAACATTGTTGGTGCCGACGTGGATAACAATATCTCTATACTCTCTACACTCGCCAGTTTTAGCTTTAGCCAGTACCATTTTCAGATTAGCCTTAACATCGGTAGCCCTGCCCCCTGGTAAACAGTGTATGATCTAAGTCTAATACTGCGGGTAATGGAGTCGCCAATGACTAGGGTGTTCAATTTGTCAGAGCTAAAGGTGGGAAACTTCGGCGTCTCAGACTCCATAACGGGAGGAGTAGAGACCAGAGAAGTCTGGTAATAAAATCTATTGTCCAGGTGTAGCAGCTACAATCACAACAAACTTCAAATGTTCGACAGACCCATGTTTATTATGTGGATTCTACTAGAACTTAATTATCCATTTTCCTGCTTGAACAACTTTTACCTGTGACTAGCCTTTGAAGGCACAACATCAACTATACAGTGGGGAGAACAAGTATTTGATACCCTGCCAATTGTACAAGTTTTCCTACTTACAAAGCATGAGAGGTCTGTAATTTTTTTATCACAGGTACACTTCAAATGTGAGGGACAGAGTCTAAAGCACAAATCCAGAAATGATTTTTAAGTAATCAATTTGCATTTTATTGCATGACATAAGTATTTGATACTTCTGAAAAGCAGAACTTAATATTTGGTACAGAAACCTTTGTTTGCAATTACAGAGATCATACGTTTCCTGTAGTTCTTGACCAGGTTTGCACACTGCAGCAGGGAATTTGGCCCACTCCTCCATACAGACCTTCTCCAGAACTATAAGGTTTCGGGGCTGTCACTGGGCAATACGGACTTTCAGCTCCCTCCAAAGATGTTCTATTGGGTTCAGGTCTGGAGACTGGCTAGGCCACTCCAGGACCTTGAGATGCTTCTTACGGAGCCACTCCTTAGTTGCCCTGGCTGTGTGTTTCGGGTCGTTGTCATGCTGGAAATCCCAGTCACGACGCATCTTCAATGCTCTTACTGAGGGAAGGAGGTTGTTGGCCAAGATCTCGTGGTACATGGCCCCATCCATCCTCCCCTCAATACAGTGCAGTCGTCCTGTCCCCTTTGCAGAAAAACATCCCCAAAGAATTATGTTTCCACCTCCATGCTTCACGGTTGGGATGGTGTTCTTGGGGTTGTACTCATCCTTCTTCTTCCTCCAAACACGGCGAGTGAAGTTTAGACCAAAAAGCTCTATTTTTGTCTCATCAGACCACATGACCTTCTCCCATTCCTCTTCTGGATCATCCAGATGGTCATTGGCAAACTACAGACGGACCTGGACATGCACTGGCTTGAGCAGAGGGACCTTGCGTGCGCTGCAGGATTTTAATCCATGACGGCGTCGTGTGTTACTAATGGTTTTCTTTGAGACTGTGGTCCCAGCTCTCTTCAGGTCATTGACCAGGTCCTGCCGTGTAGTTCTGGGCTGATCCATCACCGTCCTCATGATCATTGATGCCCCACGAGGTGAGATCTTGCATGGAGCTCCAGATAGAGGGTGATTGACCGTCATCTTGAACTTCTTCCATTTTCTAATAATTGCGCCAACAGTTGTTCCCTTCTCACCAAGTTGCTTGCCTATTGTCCTGTAGCCCTTCCCAGCCTTGTGCAGGTCTACAATTTTATCCCTGATGTCTGTTTGATTGAGTCTGTTTGATTGACATCACAATTGGTCCTTTTGTTCGATTAATTCCGTCCATATATATCCAAAATGTCAATTTATTTGGCGCGTTTGATCCAGAAGGCAACTTTTAAAATATTTTGTAGTGACGTTGCGCAATTTGGAAGCTGTTTTAGCTTCCAAATTGCGCAACGTCACTACAAAATATTTTAAAAGTTGCCTGTAAACTTTGCCAAACATTTCAAACTACTTTTGTTATACAACTTTAGGTATTTTTAAATGTTAATTATCGATCAAATTGAAGACGGGTCTGTCTGTGTTCAATTCAGGAAGACAACAAACCAAGCTACTTTTCAAGTCTTGCGCAACTCTCAACAGTGTTACGCAGTTCCTAGATGGCCGTACTTCTTCATTGCATAAAATAATAACCTCAACCAAATTCCAAAGACTGGTGACATCCAGTGGAAGCGGTAGAAACTGAAAACAAGTTCCTAAGAAATATTGTTTCCCAATGAGAACCCACTGAACAGACAGAGACATAAAAAAAGAAAATTCTGAACGGTTAGTCCTCAGGGTTTTGCCTGCTACATAAGTTCTGTTATACTCAGACATGATTCAAACAGTTTTAGAAACTCCAGAGTGTTTTCTATCCAAATCTAATAATAGTATGCATATCATATATTATTGGCATGAGTAGCAGGAAGTTGAAATTGGGCACGCTATTTATCCAAAAGTGAAAATGCTGCCCCCTATACCTTATGAAGTTAATACAGGTAATGAGTGGAAAACAGGAGGGCTTCTTAAAGAAAAACTAACAGGTCTGTGAGAGCCAGAATTCTTACTGGTTGGTAGGAGATCAAATACTTGTCATGCAATAAAATGCAAATTAATTACTTAAAAATCATACAATGTGATTTTCTGGATTTTTGTTTTAGATTCCGACTCTCACAGTTGAAGTGTACCTATGATAGAAATGACAGACCTCTACATGCTTTGTCAGTAGGAAAACCTGCAAAATCGGCGGGTTATCAAATACTTGTTCTCCCCACTGTAGCTTTAAAAGCCTTGAAGAGCTTCGGTATTTTTCACCTGCAAACAGCTGGATGTTTTAATATAAAACTTTAAACATATTGTTTTCATTGATAAATATTTGATATTAAAAATACAATAACATGTTTTTGTTCTCATGCTCTGTTTGCATACATCCGGTACGATAAGTGTTCTTCGTCTGTGTGTTGTGTAGGCCTGAGAGCTGGGACAGAGTATGGGATGGGAGTGACAGCTGTGAAGAGTGAGCGTGAGAGCCTTCCTACCACCACCAATGCTGTTACAGGTGAGAGATATGACCTTTTTCTGTATTGTAAAGAAATACATTGTTTTTGTTTACAATCATGGATTGTAGTAATAATGTACTAAAAATTACCCCCATTCGACTATTTGCCTCCTACAATTCACAAATGGTTATTTGCACTTGTCTTGCACTATTTGAAATATACTCTCCTTCTATATTCTATACTCCCCTTCTATATTGTCCTTGTATATTCTATATTCTCCTTGTATTTTCTATATTCTCCTTCTATATTCTATAGTCTCCTTAAATATTCTATATTTTCCTTCTATATTCTCCTTCTATATTCTATATTCTCCTTCTATATTCTGTATTTCCTTCTATATTCTCCTTCTATATTATATATTCTCCTTCTATGTTCTTCTCTTCAGCGTTGGATGCTCCTAAGAACCTGGAGGTGGAGTCTTCCTCTGAGACTGAGATGGTACTGGTGTGGCAGAAGCCGGTGGCTAAGATTGACAAGTACAAGCTGGAGTACGTGTCAGCCGATGGGAGAAGGGCTGAGGTGACACCCTTCTCTATAGACGTCAAGTACACCATGAGGAACTTGACGCCCGGCATGTTGTACACCATCACCCTGACTGCTGAGAGGGGACGCAGGCAGAGCGTCCCCACCACCATCTCCGCAACAACAGGTCGGTGTAGACAGGTCACCGCTATCTCCTCTTAGCCAATTCATAGAATTAGAATAAAAAGAGCAGGCATCCCCATTCAGGTTAGTTATGCTATAATGGGAGGACTTTCGGACATATTGAGTGTCCCCTCAATCTATTTGTATGATCCCATGCTGCAGTAGCCACATGTCAGTGTCGACACTAACCCTCTACCTTTCCAACCTGGTCCCTTACATAGAAAAACAATCTAGATTATATTTCCATGGTCCCTTATTACATGTTTTCTAGCCACAGGTGTGGACAGTACTCTAGCATGGGTGCCAGTCTGTCTCTGTTCTCTTGCCAAATCCTTATGGAATTGTCACGTCAAAAATGTCATTTAATTTACAATAACTGTGTTAACAATGACTGTGTTGACAAAGTAACCCCCCCAAAAAAAAAAAATATATGTATTATTATTTTTTTTAAATGATAAAAACTTTGGGGGGCCAAAAGAAATCACTCACGGGCCAGTTTTGGCTGCTGTATAGTAGGGGTCTGTAAGAAAGCTATTTGTGTGTCTGTACTGTGTTTCGCAAAGTTTTCTACAGTAAAGTATTGTTCAGCCTTTTCCTCATTAATTAACCAACGATTCAATTTTGCTCTCCAGTCCTGCAGCCAAACCTGCAGTAGGGAATGAATTGAATTCATTGTTACTACTTTCTTTAAGTCTCTCTCTCTGTTTCATTCACTGCACGTGGGTTTACTTTTTGACTAAATCAAGGAAAGGAAAATAAGATGATTATAACACTTTTTAGCTCGCTCCTGAGGTCAGGATGCTTCCAAACCAAACATTTGAGAAGAAAGTCCTCCAGTTATGGAACGGGATACCCATTAATATGTCTGGCTATGGGCAAAATTGAGATGGTGAGAGGGAAACGCTGGTATGGATAAGAATGACTGTCTTTTGTTTGGGTCTTTGTTACATGCTGCCAACTTTCAGAATGGTGTGTGTGTGTGTGTGTGTGTGTGTGTGTGTGTGTGTGTGTGTGTGTGTGTGTGTGTGTGTGTGTGTGTGTGTGTGTGTGTGTGTGTGTGTGTGTGTGTGTGTGTGTGTGTGTGTGTGTGTGGGTGTGCGTGTGTGTGTGTGTGCTCCATACAAAGCTCATTCATGTGATAATTGGTGGAGTGAGCCCACTCCTCTGTGTTTTTGTATGAATTTACCATGATGAATTGTGGGTCTGTCAGATAAAACGATACAAACTCTGTTAAAACATTGGCTCCGAGATCGCCACTCCTCTAATCAGCATGCTGCGGTCGTTCCTCCAACACTTTATCGTCTCCATTCCAGACAGAAAATACAAACGCAGTGCACGCTGCACGTTAACAGGGATATAAAGGGATTGGGAGGGGGGGGGGGGGCGGGGGGGTTCCCACCCTTTTACCCCCCAGGTCTGGACTTTACTTGTGTTTGACAGTCATCTGGCGTTGAAAGGATTACAAGAATTAGAGTTCAAGGGTTTGGAGTCCCACTGGAGTGAGCCAGTAACAACATTATACCTCTGCAGAACAAAAAACGTAAAAATCTTAAGGCTATTTCAAATGCTGTGCAAAAAAACAAAATTGATTTGATATAATAAACCTCCCACATCCTTCCAGCAGTCAGGCATGTATTGTTGATGTTGGAAGATCAGGAGACAGTACAGCTGCAGTATTATAACTTAAGCTAATCGGCAAATTCAGAGACTCATGGAGCTGTGGGGAGCCTTTGTGTAAACGGAAGGCTCAGGCACAATGAGAGAGAACAGTTTGAATGATAATACCTTGAGCTATAGTCAAAGGAGTCATTAATCACATTTGAATAATAGATTAAACACACCAGATGATTTTGTCCGTGGCTTTAGTGTACTGCGCACACCACACAGAATATGAAGTATAAACCTAGAGTGTAAACAAAGCCTTTTGAAGATTCTGCTGTACAGAACAATATTCTTTAGCAGTTTGGTGATGGTTTTATACACCTACGTGAACTGAAACCAACGTTCTCTATAAATAAGACTAGTAATATTGTGCTTTTTTTATGTGAAGTTTTCATGTTCAACAATATTTTGCACGAATGTTGCATGACCAATTGCTCCTCCAATTTGAGAAATAAAGCACAAAGTGCATGTCCTGCATGTCTTTGAGACGGTCTCATCTTGACGATAAGTAATTTCATTCAGCCCATCACGTCTCCATCTGCATGTTCTGAAGGCCAGACCTGAGACTCAGCCACAGTTGCTTCTGTTGCCTGACAAAAGGAGAGGAGACAATCCGTCCCACATGGCACCCTATTCCCTTCAGATGTATGATCTTCATTTTAAGCAGTTTGCTACAGCAGGGATATAATCCTGCAGCAACACGAAATGTGAATTATTATGTGGATTATAATTAATTACATAATTAATTATAATTAATTTTGTAAGGGTTGATACATTTTTCGTAGGGGAAAATCAAGTCTGAAGCCTTTTTAAACCTCAAATACACTACAAGTTTTACAAGTTCTCCTGCAACATGGTGACCAAATGAAGATCCAAAATCTGTATATAGTGCACTATAAAGGGAACAGAGTGCCATTTGGAATGCAGATTTATGTTTGGTACTGATTGACATGACGTATCTTGATCGTTTAGTATGTGTCTGTAAAATGAACATTTATAGACAAGTATATAATGAGTGAATGAACAACATTACTCCAACATTATAAAAATGTTCTGGTAATGCTGTTCAATCTCTTCTCCCATGTGAGCTTTCACAAGCAATTAATGGCCAGGCTGATCTCCGTCTGCCTTCCATCAAATGTCATTCATTCCATTCTCATTGTCTTCCATTCCATTTAGTCTACATTTTCCTGCCCACTCCAACATAGGTGCTTTGAAAATAGGATAATGGTAGCCTTGATGTTTCTCTGCATCTCACTCTGCTGACACCTCCAGCAAACAATGGGCTAGGCAGTTCTGCTTCCTCTGCTGTACTCCTATACTGCTGCTACTGCATGGCTTCAGTAGACTTTCAAAAATGAATGGCTTGTTCAGAGCCATTAATAGACAAGCGAGACAGGCCGTTTCAGGCAGAGAGCCTTGCTGGCGTCAGGTGCATGCAGAACAGATCGTCTGTCTACATCATGGTGTGTGTGTGTGTGTGTGTGTGTGTGTGTGTGTGTGTGTGTGTGTGTGTCTGTCTGTCTGTCTGTCTGTCTGTCTGTCTGTCTGTCTGTCTGTCTGTCTGTCTGTCTGTCTGTCTGTCTGCGCGTCTGTCGGTCTGCACGTCTGTCTGTCTGCGCGTCTGTCTGTCTGCCTCCACAATACATTAAGTCTTCATATCCACGCTGCTAAAGAGTGTGTTTGTCACCAAGGTCTTTTGTAGTGGTAATGTTAGAATCCTCGTTCATTTACACACACTAAAGGGACTTCTTTCAGAGTCTTAAAGATGTTGGAACTTCATCATTTGATCATCCGTTTGTTGCAGGAATTTGTAGTATATTCAAGGTTTAAAAAGGCTTCTAAAGTTTTTAATTTCCAATTTAAAATGTCAGATGTGATTTGCCCGAGCTAAAAATATATAATCAAAAATGTCCATCAATTTAAATCCACACATTACCTGTTGCTGCTCAATTATTTTTGTGCTGTGGGAAACTGGTCAAATTAAGATCTTACATCTGTATATGAAAATAAATTATTGAAATAGAAATGAGATTAGGTTATCAGGATCAACTATCTTTTGGAGTCTTGAGTTAACACTGTCTTTGTGGATTGAATACAACTTTCTTGGGGTCTACAAACATCTCTACTCTCTTCTTTGAGGTCAATACTTGTTTATTGTGTGCCATGTCATTTGAGTGAAATGTTTTCAGTGAAATATCTGTAGGCTATGTCGTTAATAACCAGCCTTTTTCACATTCCAAGCCCTCGGAAGTGCACATTTCATGAAAAAGGGTGGAGAATTGGGTCACAGCCTATCTATATCTATGTTTTACATTGAATGGTTTGCCTAACGTTGTCTTGATGTTGTTTGTTGTCATGTTTATCGTCATCCAGAGGAGGAGAAGCCTGTGCTGGGCAAACTGACAGTGTCAGACGTGTCGTGGGACAGCTTCCTGGTGTCCTGGGTCACTGAGGAGGGAGACTTTGATGGCTTTGTGGTTGAGGTGACAGACGCAGAGGCAGGGGTAGACTGGCAGAACCACACCCTGCAAGATGCGGCCCAGAGCCTGGGCATCGTAGGCCTCTCCCGCCACCTGGTACAATGTCAGTCTGTATGGGCTGTTCAAGGGGGCCCTGTTGGGGCCTGTCTATGCAGAAACCATCACAGGTATCACCACTCACTTAGTAAATCCTTTGTCTGTCTGACTAAATATTTGAATTAACATCACAATCTTTTTCTCCCTCGTCTTGGAAGAGGCTTGATTCAATCCATGGTATCATCTTCACTTTACCTCTGATCTCTTCTTACAATAACTGTCTAATGGTGATAAGTTACCAGTCCAGCCACTGCGGAGGTTCTTTGCTCCTTAGTCATTTCCACCATACAAAACCCCCAGCCTGTTTTAACCTCTTGCCATTCAAATGCCTCAACCATCATCACCTAGCAACACCATATCACCCATTATGTGGGTTTCCCTCACTTTGATGCAGTGACTGTAAAATATATTTTCGAAACCAACCGTCCACAGTATAGAACCACCCCACCCAGACAAAACCCATTCAGTTGACATGAGGCCTGACCTGGCCTGCAGTGGATCCACCTTTGAGCCACCCTAAGCAGACTACAGTGCAGTATGTGCCTGTCAGGGCGTACCATGAGAGAACATGTCTGGAGAATCTCTGAGATGTCAGCTGACCCATGTGTTGTGATCTGTACCCTGGGTAGTGACTGACTGACTCTCTGACAGTATAAACCCAACAGGTGCATTGATTCTTTCTCTCATCCAACCAATAGTAGTCATTATCAACAATTCACATTCTGTGAATTACAACGTTGAACGGAGCGTGAACAAGACTACTTACTTGTGTGCTATTAAAACCATTGAGGACTTTGGCCTGTGCTATGAGAATGTACAGAAGGATTAAGCAGTGACAAGTAATAATACGTATCCACATGCATCGTTGTCAATGTTTCAGTAAAACATTTTCATTTCGGTTTCGAGGTGGATGTCAGTTAAGATTTAGGTGACCGAGCCAAGCCATCTGCTTTTGACAGCAGAGAGTACCTAGACCAACCTGGCCTCTGCACACTTCTGCTGCCATGGAGAATAATAGCTGTCATTCAGACCAGCCAGACCCCTGGTGCCTCCCGTTCTCCCCTAAACACACATATAGAGGCCAGGCTGCACACACTTCGCACACATAGCTTTGTTCTTTTGAGGTCTTCCCTCACCTGCTGAAAACCTGCCTCAAATTACTTCTCACTCATCTACTAATTTGGTAACTTTCCCAGTGAATGAAAGGGATTTATTTCAAACAATCTCTTCAAAGCTCATTTAAAACAGTTCTTCACGTTTTTCATGTTATCCTCATGGTATAAACAATATAGGTATGTATTGTATCATTGTATCACTCAAAGCACGCTATAGTTCAGCTGTTCCCACATAATGACGATTCGACAAATGGATGGAGAGAGTTAATGGTTTAAGTCCCTGAGAAGATTTTTTTCTAATCTGTGAGGGCTTTGTTCACCTCTCTCCCTAGACTCAGACCATTCTGCTCCGCTCCCAGACCCGCTCTGCTCCGCTCCCAGACCCGCTCTGCTCCGCTCCCACACCCGCTCTGCTCCGCTCCCACACCCGCTCTGCTCCGCTCCCAGACCCGCTCTGCTCCGCTCCCACACCCACTGCTCAACTCCCACACACGTTCTGCTTCGCTCCCACTCTGCTCCTCTCCCAGACCACTCTGCTCAACTCCCAAACACGCTCTGCTCCGCTCCCACTCTGCTCCTCTCCCAGACCACTCTGCTCAACTCCCACACACGCTCTGCTTCGCTCCCACTCTGCTCCTCTCCCAGACCACTCTGCTCAACTCCCAAACACGCTCTGCTCCGATCCCACTCTGCTCCTCTCCCAGACCACTCTGCTCAACTCCCACACACGCTCTGCTTCGCTTCTACTCTGCTCCTCTCCCAGACCACTCTGCTCAACTCCCACACACGCTCTGCTTCGCTCCCACTCTGCTCCTCTCCCAGACCACTCTGCTCCTCTCCCACATCCGCTCTGCTCAACTCCCACACACGCACTGCTCCGCTCCCACATTCGCTCTGCTTCACTCCCACACCCACTCTGCTCCACTCTCAGACCGCTCTGCTCCTCTCCCAGAACGCTCTACTCCTCTCCCAGACCACTCTGCATCTCTAATACACCCGTTCTACTCCTTTCCCAGACTGCTCTACTCCTCTCGGCTCCACTCCCAGACTGCTCTGCTCCACTCCCAGACAGCTCTGCTCCTCTCCCAGATGCTTTGCTCCTCTCCCAGACCGTTCTGCTCCTCTCCCACACCCGCTCTGCTCCTCTCCCACACCCGCTCTGCTACTTTCCCAGACTGCTCTGCTCCTCTCCCACACCCACTCTGCTCCTCTCCCACACCTTCTCTGCTCCTCTCCCAGACCACTCTGCTCCTCTCCCAGACCGTTCTGCTCCTCTCCCATACCGTTCTGCTCCTCTCCCACACCCGCTCTGCTCCGCTCCCAGACCCGCTCTGCTCCGCTCCCACACCCACTGCTCAACTCCCACACACGTTCTGCTTCGCTCCCACTCTGCTCCTCTCCCAGACCACTCTGCTCAACTCCCAAACACGCTCTGCTCCGCTCCCACTCTGCTCCTCTCCCAGACCACTCTGCTCAACTCCCACACACGCTCTGCTTCGCTCCCACTCTGCTCCTCTCCCAGACCACTCTGCTCAACTCCCAAACACGCTCTGCTCCGATCCCACTCTGCTCCTCTCCCAGACCACTCTGCTCAACTCCCACACACGCTCTGCTTCGCTTCTACTCTGCTCCTCTCCCAGACCACTCTGCTCAACTCCCACACACGCTCTGCTTCGCTCCCACTCTGCTCCTCTCCCAGACCACTCTGCTCCTCTCCCACATCCGCTCTGCTCAACTCCCACACACGCACTGCTCCGCTCCCACATTCGCTCTGCTTCACTCCCACACCCACTCTGCTCCACTCTCAGACCGCTCTGCTCCTCTCCCAGAACGCTCTACTCCTCTCCCAGACCACTCTGCATCTCTAATACACCCGTTCTACTCCTTTCCCAGACTGCTCTACTCCTCTCGGCTCCACTCCCAGACTGCTCTGCTCCACTCCCAGACAGCTCTGCTCCTCTCCCAGATGCTTTGCTCCTCTCCCAGACCGTTCTGCTCCTCTCCCACACCCGCTCTGCTACTTTCCCAGACTGCTCTGCTCCTCTCCCACACCCACTCTGCTCCTCTCCCACACCTTCTCTGCTCCTCTCCCAGACCACTCTGCTCCTCTCCCAGACCGTTCTGCTCCTCTCCCATACCGTTCTGCTCCTCTCCCACACCCGCTCTGCTACTTTCCCAGACTGCTCTGCTCCTCTCCCACACCCACTCTGCTCCACTCTCAGACCGCTCTGCTCCTCTCCGAGAACGTTCTACTCCTCTCCCAGACTGCTCTGCTACTCTTCCAGACCACTCTTCTCCTCAATCTCATGCTCACATTGACACTGTGTCCTGGAGCCTGGTGTTGCGATGCCAGGGACTGCTGGAGCCTGGTTTTGGGATGCCAGGGACTGCTAGAGCCTGGTGTTGGGGTGCCAGGGAATGCTGGGGCTGGTGCACATGTTTCCACTTCTGGGGTGTATCCCAAATGGCACCCTATTCCAATAAATAGTGCACTACTTTATTACCGGGGCCTCTATCACACTCTCTCCCTCCCTGCTTCCTTGACTGACTAGCTGCCCAGCTAAAGAAGCCCTGCTCCACTCCTAACGAAGAGTGACAGCTACCTGGGATTTTTGTGATATGGTTTTTATTTTCCACCACTTCTTCTCACAACAACTGCCTTGTGCAGTTCCCTCATTTCATGTCAACCCAATCCTCTGGGTTCACACTGGCTCAGGCACCTAATGTTTGTTGTAGTGTTCTAACGAGTTATGTCCCTGTATCTAGTCAGGCAGCACTGAGGCGGCATGGTCAGTCCACGGTCTGTGTCTGACTGTCCGTCTCTCGGACAGAGCTACACCAGAAATACTTTAGAACCACCTTGGCCCATATTCCATCCATCTGTAGCTCTGAATCTCCAGGAAGCAGCTTTGGTTGTAATAAACTGCTGTCTGTATGGTGCAGATGGCCAGTCTGCTAGCACACCCTCTCTCTCTGGCTGCTACAGCTATACACTCTAGCAGCTGTAGACTCTAGCAGCTGTAGACTCTAGCAGCTGTAGACTCTAACAGATGTAGACTAACCAATGTAGACTAAACAATGTAGACTCAGCTGTAGACTCTAGCAGATGTAGACTCTAACAGCTGTAAACTCCTGTTGGCTCCACTCCTCTCCTTTTCATCAGGCATTATTAGCTACTGGTAACGACTAGTTTACACTGTTGTTTTTTTGCAATGACGTAGTCACCCAGACTCTTGAAACTCTAGTCAAACCCTGACTTTCTGTCTCTTATGTTCCTTTTCTTCTGATGGATGACCTTCGTTTCAGTGTATTATGGGATTGATGCGCAAATCCCATGTACGTTATTTTTGCAGTCACAGCATCAATAAACTGAGGGTTGAATTTGATCACACTAGCTGGTGAATAACAACATACCTACCTGCACCAATAAAATACATATCCTTCCCTTCATGCTCACCACAGTGGCTGTGACAGGTACACAAGTGGTATAAACATTTATAACTTACATAATTAATACTGGTGAAACACATGGTCAACATCTTCAGGAAAATAACAACTTTTAATTATTTTCATCTTGCAAACCTACTCTTCTCGTTTGACTCATATGGATCCCTAAATTGATATGGGTCCAGAACTAGTATAGTTGATATTTTCTTAGGATCCAAATGACCTGCTGCAAAAGTAGTAGCTACTCTTCCTGGGGTGGGCATAAAACATGACATAATAAAGAAGTATACTCACTTTCATACATTTCTCCTTTCATGACCATGTGATTGTCTATAGTAAATACAATATGGAACAACTGTAAATGATCTTCTGTAATCTTCATAAGCACTTCCTAAAGTGCTCTTGAGGCCTAAAGAGGATGGAAACAACATGTCTTCCCTTATCACTCAGAAGCTGAACCCATCGTGGAGCATCTCTTGGTCTCTGACATCACCCCAGACAGCTGTAAAGTGGCCTGGTTGGCTGAAGAGAACCTCTTTGATAGTTTTGTCATTGTGATCAATGATACTAGCGACGACCTCGCTTCTCCGCAAGAGGTGGTCGTGCCCGGCGAGGAGAGAACAACAGTGCTTACTGAGCTAATTGACGACACAGAGTACGAAATTGAGCTGTATGGGGTAATTTCTGGACGGCACTCAGACTCTATCTCCGGGGTGGCCAAAACAGGTACATGGTATGACATCACACCACCAATGGCGTAGGGCTGCTGGATAGATGATGCTAGGAATGTGTGCAGCAGCTTTCAATATTGTAAACTATATTTTCTCTTTCTCCATGTTGTCAGTTTGCAGTCTTACAATAACAGCATGAAAATAGGGTCAAAATGGGTCAATGTTTATACAATTATCTAATTTCTTTATCGTTGCAGTCATTTTTGTTTACTAACCTGATAACATTGTGTCATCATATTTGTTCAAGGCAGCAATCTGGTAGAATTATAATTAACTTTGCAAATGGAAGTTATTAAGCCTATTTAATGGAGTCCTTAGGTTGTCATGAATGTTTTATTTAAACCAGCTTGGGCTGCCTTGTGTGTCTTGTGCCAAAACTGTGTGTGCTGGGTCTCATGGTGTTTTTTCTCATCCTCATCATGTATGTTCAGTGTTCACTGTCCTGTCATTGTCTCGTCTGTCAGCTCTCCTGCGTGGTTCCAGTGGAATCATCTAGCAACCCTCTCCTCTAAAGCCAGCTCCAGTATATGTGAACCAACACACTCTGTCTGTCTGTCACACTGTCTGCCTGTCAGTGTAAACACAGCATTCAGCCTCTGCTGGCCTCCCATTCATGGGGATACAGAGAACTGCTCAGGAGATTTATTCAACTCTTCACTTGCTCAGTTTTTTTGTCTCTATCTGTCAAGTTGTCTCCAATGTTGTCTTTGACTGTCCAGCCCCAATGGGGTTTGTCTAATTGTCTTTAGGGAAATTGTCTGTCTGTGTGTTGAGTGTCTGAATGGGTGTCTCTCTCTCTCTCTCTGGTCGTCCCCTGCCTTCTCTGGGGGTATGGCTTCACTCTCGGGTCCGATGGCCCTGATGCATGTTTCACTTTTGTGTGTCTGTAATGGGGGCAAGTTCATCTCCCGTGTCGTGTCTGTCAAGGAATATGCTGTAGCCCAGCGCTGACGACAGGCTCTGGGAGCCTTGGCTTCTTTGTCTGTGTCTGTTTCTCTTTCTCTACTTTAGTTGGTGGTTGTCAATAATGTGTATTTTCTGGGTAATTAAGGCATTAAAAAATCCTATGGATGTTTTTAGGAATGGGATATTTAGGAATCTTTAGTTGTGCTTTAGGGGTGTTTCCCTTTCTTTTGTCATGTATTTGGAAGCAGTAATCTTTTATTGAGAGATATCCTATGATCTGGAGCCATTTCCTTAAAGCATCTCAGAGTAAAAGTGCTGATTTAGCATTTGTCCATTGATCTTATTGATTATTATCTAAAAGGCAAAAATGATCTCCTACTCTGAGACACTTTGTGGTTTTCATTCCCCTTCACTTACAAACCTGTCCCCTAAGTTCCTACCTGTGTTCTTTTTGTTTGGTGTCCTCTGTATCCTTATGTTCCCCTATGCCAGGGCTGGGCACACCCAAGGGCATCCATTTCTCTGATGTCACTGATACCTCGGCCATTGTACACTGGACAATCCCCAGGGCTCGAGTGGACAGCTACCATGTCACCTATGTCCCTGCTCAGGGAGGTGAGTACCTACAGACATACATACCTATACTGTACTGGCATATACTGTATATCTATGCTATATCTATAATATATATCTATATCTATGGTTCTCCCGAGTGCCGCTGGGGTCTAAGGCACTACATCGCAGTGCTAGAGGCGTCATTACAGACACCTCAAATCCAGGCTGTATCACAACCGGCCGTGATTGTGTTTCCCATAGGGTGGCGCACAATTGGCCCAGCGTCGTCCATATTTGGCCGGTGTAGGCCGTCATTGTAAATAAGAATTTGTTCTTAACTGACTTGCCTAGTTAAATAAAGGTTAAATAAAATAAATACATATGTACTTATACTGTAGATACAGCTACACAAAAGTATGTAGACACCTGCTTGTTGAACATCTCATTCCAAAATCATGGGCATTAATATGGAGTTGATCCCCTTGTTACTGCTACAACAGCTTCCACTCTTCTGGGAAGGCTTTCCACTAGATGTTGGAACATTTCTGCGGGGACTTTAGTGAGGTCAAGCACTGATGTTGGGCAATTAGGTCTGGCTCACAGTCAGCGTTCCAATTCATCCCAAAGGTGTTCGATGGTGTTGAGGTCAGGGCTCTGTGCAGGCCAGTCAAGTTCTACCATACCAGGCATTGTCATGCTGAAACAGAAAAGGGCCCTCCCAAACTGTTGCCACAAAGTTGGAAGCACAGAATCGTTTAGAATGTACTTGTATGCTGTAGCATTAAGATTTCCCTTCAGTGGAACAAAGGGGCCTAGCCCAAATAATGAAAAACAGCCCCAGACCATTTTTCCTCCTCCACTAAACTTTACAGTTGGCACTGTGCATTCGGGCAGGTAGTATTCTCCTGGCATCCTCCAAACCCAGATTTGTCTGTTGGACTGCCAAATCGTGATGCTTGATTCATCACTCCAGAAAACGTGTTTCCACTGCTCCAGAGTCCAATGGCGGTGAGATTTACACCACTCCAGCCAACGCTTGGCATTACTCATGGTGATCTTTGTCTATTGTGCTGCTCCTCTTGTCAGGACCCAGTTTCGAACCTGGGTCTCCGGAGTGAGAAACAGTCACTTAACCAACTGAGCCACGAATAGACAGCAGAACCCAGAAGATGAGGCAGACACAGCAGTACTTAAGACGGTGTATTTAATAAAGAAAAAATCCTAAAATGCAAAAAATGGCAAATCCAAAAGGTGGTAGGAAAAACACAAAAAGACCTCAAAAGAAACTCACCAAAAAATAAACAAAAACAAAAAACCACAAGAACTTCACCCGGAATCGACAAGAGTACACAGAACACTAGGGCAGGGTGCTAACATACAAACACAGAGCACAGAACTGAGGGAAACAAAGGGTTTAAATACAATCAGGGGAAACGAGACACAGGTGCAAATAATAATGGGGATCAAGGGAAAAACATAGGGACAAAAAGCACAATGGGGACATCTACTGACCAAAACCCGGAACAACCCTGGCCAAATCCTGACAGAATCCCCCCCCTAGGAACGGCTCCTGACGTTCCTACCAGCTCTCTCAGGGTGGAGGGCCCTGAACTGACGAATGAGGTCAGGGTCCAGGATGTCTTTGGCAGGAACCCAGGAGCGCTCCTCAGGACCGTAGCCTTCCCAGTCCACCAGATACTGCCAGGACCGCTGCACCCGGCGGGAATCCAGTATCCGGTGGACGGTATAAGCCGGCTGGCCTCCAATGACACGAGGCGGAGGGGGAGGTCTGTCTGCCGGGACAAGGGGAGAAAAAACAACAGGTTTTAACAATGACACATGAAATGTGGGATTAATCTTAAGGGATCTGGGTAAGTGTAGGCGATAAGAAACTGGGTTAACTCTCCTGGCAACCTTGAAGGGACCGATGTATTTTGGGACAGCTTGCGAGACTCCACCCGTAGAGGTAAGTCTCTTGTGGAAAGCCAGACTCTCTGGCCGGGGCGCAGGGTAGGCCCGGGACGGCGACGTCTGTTGGCTTGTTGTTGATACCTCTGTGAGGAACGCATCAGATTAAGACGGGTCTTCCTCCACATAAGCCGACAGCGTCTGACGAACCTCAAGGCTGAAGGCACTCTGACTTCTGCCTCCTGGTCCGGGAACAATGGAGGAGCATAGCCAAACTGACACTCGTGCGGGGACATACCAGTGGAGGAGGAGCGCAAGGTGTTGTGCGCGTATTCGGCCCAAACAATAAAGGATGACCATGTGGACGGGTTGTCACGAGTCATACATCGGAGGGTGGTTTCCAGCTCTTGATTCATCCTCTCTGTTTGGCCGTTGGACTCCGGATGGTACCCTGAAGATAGACTGGCAGAAGCCCCCATGAGTTGGCAGAAGGCCTTCCAAAACCTTGAGGCGAACTGGGGACCTCTGTCAGAAACCACATCTTGAGGAATGCCGAAGACTCGGAACACATGATTAATTACCAACTCAGCCGTTTCCTTGGCAGAAGGTAACTTAGTCAGAGGGACGAACCTGGCCGCCTTTGAAAACCTGTCGATTATGACTAGGATAGTAGTATTGCCATGGGATGGAGGAAGTCCAGTAATAAAGTCCAATGAGATATGGGACCAGGGTCTGTGGGGAACAGGTAAATGGTGAAGGAGTCCTTGAGGGCGGAGGTGAGAAGATTTGCCCTGGCAGCACACGGGGCAGGCATTGACGAAAGTGGCAACGTCTTCTCTTATGGTAGGCCACCAGAACTTACGCTGGATGAACTCCAAGGTGCGACCTACGCCCGGATGACAGGTGAGGCGAGAGGAGTGCCCCCACAGAAGGACCTGAGTCCTCACTGCCTTGGGGACAAACAACCGATTGGCAGGGCCTCCTTTAGGGTCCGGTTCGCTAGCTTGAGCACGTCTCACGGTATCCTCAACTTGCCACGAGATCGGAGCCACAATCTTAGCAGCAGGAAGGACAGGCATGTCCGTGTCATCTCGAATGGCAGGAGCGTAGACTCGGGACAGGGCATCCGGTTTGAGATTCTTCGACCCGGGCCGATAGGTGAGGATAAACTGGAATCGATTGAAGAAAAGAGACCATCTAGCTTGTCTAGAGTTCAATCGCTTCGCCTGCTGGATATACTCCAGATTGTTGTGGTCCGTAAGCACTTGAAACGGGTGAGAAGCCCCTCGAGCCAGTGTCTCCATTCCTTCAATGCCATCTTAACCGCTAGGAGTTCACGATCCCCCACATCGTAGTTCCTCTCAGTCGGGGTAAGCCGGTGTGAGAAGAAAGCGCACGGATGAAGCTTCTTGTCTTCACCCCTCTGAGACAGGACAGCTCCAACACCAACCTCTGATGCGTCTACCTCCACCACAAATGGTTCATCCGTAGTCGGTAGTATCAGGATGGGAGCAGAGAGGACGCGCTGCTTGAGTCCTTGGAAGGCCGTCTCAGCTTCTCTTCCCCACAAAAACCTTGCATTGCCACCTTTGGTTAAAGCTGAGAGAGGAGCTGCCACCAAACTGAAGTTCTTGATGAACTTGCGGTAAAAGTTTGTGAAGCCCAGGAAACGCTGAACATCCTTAACGGATTTGGGGGTGGGCCAATCCGCTACCGCCCCTACCTTCCTAGGGTCCATTTGAACTCGACCGGGTTCCACTACAAATCCCAGGAATTGTACTCGGGATGAATGGAATTCACATTTTTCCGGCTTAACGTACAGATGGCTGTCCAGGAGGCGTTTGAGTACTTGTCTGACATGCTTAGTGTGTTCTTGAAGGGAGCTCGAAAAGATGAGGATGTCATCCAAGTAAACGAACACAAATATGTTAAGCATATCCCTAAGCACATCGTTTATGAGCGCTTGGAACACCGCTGGGGCGTTGGTCAGGCCGAAGGGCATCACCAAGTATTCATAGTGACCAGTAGGCGTGTTGAAAGCGGTCTTCCACTCGTCACCAGGTCTGATCCGCACAAGATGGTATGCGTTCCGCAGGTCAAGCTTAGTGAAAACAACTGCTTCCTGGAGCAGCTCGAAGGCTGTGGCCATAAGGGGTAGCGGGTAACGGTTACGGACGGTTATGTCATTGAGTCCCCGGTAGTCGATGCAAGGACGTAATCCACCATCTTTCTTGGCCACAAAGAAAAACCCTGCTCCCGCCGGGGAGGTTGATGGACGCATGAGGCCTGCTTCCAGAGAGTCCTTGATGTAGGTATCCATAGCAGCTCGTTCGGGTGGAGATAGGGAAAAGATCCGACCCCTGGGGGGCAAGTGCCCGGAAACAGGTCGATGGGGCAATCGTAAGATCTATGGGGTGGTAGCATGGTGGCCCTCTGTTTGCTAAACACCAGTTTGAGGTCATGGTAACACTCGGGAACTCGGGTCAGGTCGATGGATTCTAAAGACTCGGGAGTAGAACTCGGGGAATTCTGGAAAATACAAGTAGCTTGGCACGTAGGACCCCACTGCTTGATAGTGCCCACAGACCAGTCGATGTGAGGGTTATGGCTGTGAAGCCAGGGGTATCCAAGGACGAGAGGGAACTCGGAACAGGAGATCAAATGAAAGTTCATCAATTCCTGGTGTTGTGAAACTGAAAGTCGCAAGGAGGTAGTGACATGAGTGACAAGTCCAGATCCCAAAGGGCTTCCATCCAATGTAGTAACCCTCATGGGGTCACTTAGAGGTTCAGAAGGAACGCCATTCTCCTTCGCCCAGACACCATCCATGAAGTTACCTGCGGCTCCAGAGTCTACCAAGGCTTGAAGGTGAAGCTTGTGGTTGTCCCAGGAGAGGGTGACTGGAATGAGCAGACGGGAGTTGGACGGATGGGAGGAGGTTATGTTTCCCGTTACAGTTCCCCCGGTCTGTACGGGACAGAGCGTTTCCCTGGAGCCCGGGACACGTGGAACGGAAATGGCCCGGTTTGCCGCAATATAGACAGCGTCACTCCCTCATCCGGCGGTCTCTCTCAGCCTGGGAGATGCGTCCAATCTGCATGGGTTCCGATGGAGCCAGCGAGGATAAAGGTGGGGACTCGGAGCTGGGACTGATAGGGACTAGAGGTCTACGGTTGAGTTCTCTCTCTTTCAGACGCTGGTCAATGCATGAAGCCAACTTGATCAGGGACTCGAGATTGTCCGGTGGTTCCCGAGTGGCCAGTTCATCTTGGATAGTGTCGGAAAGGCCTTTCAGAAAGCACACCGTGAGCGCCTCGTTGTTCCAGCCACTCGCTGCTGCCACCGTGCGGAACTGGATGGCATAGTCCGTCACGCTGCGCCAACCTTGATGGAGAGTCAGGAGCTGTTTGGCTGAGTCAGAACCACTGCTTGGGCCTTGAAACACTCGTTTGAATTCCTCAGCAAAGGCAGAGTAGCTGGCACAGCAGGAACTATGGGCATCCCACACAGCAGTAGCCCAGGCCAGGGCTTTTTCCGACAGCAGGGTGATGATATATGCGATCTTAGACCGGTCGGTGGGAAACGACGAGGGTTGCAGCTCAAAGGAGAGAGAACATTGAGTGAGAAAGCCTTTACAAGCACTTGGATCACCTGAGAACCGTTGGGGAGGTGGAAGACGAGGTTCAGCCAGGGGGTTAACTGCCATGGGTACGTGAACCTGAGGTACTGGGACGGAAACTGTTGCCGGCGTAAGTCGATCAGATATTTGCTTAATGGAAGTCAGCATCTCCGACAGAAGATGAGAATGTCTAGCCATTAAGGCCTCTTGCTGAACCAGGGCGGCTTCGTGGCGTTGGACAGTCTCCTGGTGGTGGGACAGCGTGGCAAAAAGGTCCTGGGAACTGGCTGCCTCTGGGTTCATTTTTGGCTCTGTGTTTCTGTCAGGACCCGGTTTCGAACCTGGGTCTCCGGAGTGAGAAACAGTCACTTAACCAACTGAGCCACGAATAGACAGCAGAACCCAGAAGATGAGGCAGACACAGCAGTACTTAAGACGGTGTATTTAATAAAGAAAAAATCCTAAAATGCAAAAAATGGCAAATCCAAAAGGTGGTAGGAAAAACACAAAAAGACCTCAAAAGAAACTCACCAAAAAATAAACAAAAACAAAAAACCACAAGAACTTCACCCGGAATCGACAAGAGTACACAGAACACTAGGGCAGGGTGCTAACATACAAACACAGAGCACAGAACTGAGGGAAACAAAGGGTTTAAATACAATCAGGGGAAACGAGACACAGGTGCAAATAATAATGGGGATCAAGGGAAAAACATAGGGACAAAAAGCACAATGGGGACATCTACTGACCAAAACCCGGAACAACCCTGGCCAAATCCTGACACCTCTGCCATGGAAACTAATTTCACGAAGCTCCAAACGAACAGTTATGGTGTTGACATTGCTTCTAGAGGCAGTTTGGAACTCAGTAGTGAATGTTGCAATAGGACAGACAATTTTTATGGACTACGCGCTTCAGCCCTCAGCGGGCCAGTTCTGTGAGTTTGTGTGGCCTCCCACTTCGTGGCTGAGCCTTTGTTGCTCCTAGACTTTCAACTTCACAATAGCAGCACTTACAGTTGACCGGGAAGCTCTAGAAGGGAAGAAATTTGAGAACTGACTTGTTGGAAAGATGACATCCTATGACTGTGCCAAGTTGATAGTCACTGAGCTCTTCAGTTAAGCCATTCTCCTGCCAATGTTTGTCTATGAAGATTGCATGGCTGTGTGCTCGATTTTATACACCCGTCAGCAACTGGTGTGGCTGAGTAGCCGAATCCACTCATTTGGCCATGTAGTTTATACCTATGCTGTATATATCTATACTGTACATACATAAATAACTATACTATACACTGAGTGTACAAAATATTAGGAACACCTTCCTAATACTGAGTTGCACCTCCTTTTGCCCTTAGAATAGCTTCAATTCATTGGTGCATGGACTCTACAAGGTGTTGAAATCATTTCATTGGGATGCTGGCCCATGTTGACTCCAATGCTTCCCACAGTTGTGTCAAGTTGGCTGAATGTCCTTTGGGTGGTGGACCATTCTTGATAAATACAGGAAACTGTTAAGCATGAATAACCCAGTAGTTCTTGACACAAACTGGTGTGCCTGGCACCTACTACCATACCCTGTTCAAAGGCACTTCAATATGTTGTCTTACCCATTCACCCTCTGAATCCATGTCTCAACTGTCTAAAGGCTTACAAGTCCTTCTTTAACATGTCTCCTCCTCTTCATCTACACTGATTGAAGTGGGTTTAACAAGTGTCATCAATAACTGATCGTAGCTTTCACCTGGATTTACCTGGTCAGCCTGTCATGGAAAGAGCAGGAGTGCTTAATGTTTTGTATACTCAGCGTATATACTATACTATACATACATTGGCTGCAAACCAGAGGAAACACATTTACATGTGTGGTGTGGTCACATGGACTTTATTTTATCATTTTAAAATAAATAAGGTAGGATTTTGGAGTCTCAGTAGAGAGAACAGATTATTCTGTGGAATTCTATGTTAGTCTTCTTCTTCCCTCTAGTGGCTGTTCTGTCTCTGTGAGGTGTTGTGTCAGTTTGAAGTGCAACCCAACACAACTTTGATGTGAACTGCTTCACTACTGGTTCACTCTTTTACTGGTTTGCTGCTTGATGATAAAACATATTATTTGTGATATGGATTGAATAAATAATAGCCAATACAGAATCGGACGTCTGACCAAAACATGTCCTATAATTCATTATTGGTTGTATATAATTCCATGTCATTTGATGGTCTGACTGACCTTGTCCCTTTCTTCACGTGTATGTGTGCAGGTGCTCCTCAGACTGTGACAGTAGGTGGCACTGAGTCTCAGAAGGTGCTGTCCAACCTGACCCCTGGAGTGACCTACCAGTTGACAGTCATCTCTGTGAAGGGACAGAAGGAGAGTGAGCCTGGCTCCAGCAGCGTCACCACAGGTGTGTGTCACACCTGTCAAAACACAAGGGATGCATCCCAAATGGCACCCTATTCCCTATTTAGTGCACTACTTTGGACCACAGCACTATAAGCCCCTGTCAAAAGTAATGCACAAAGGGAAAAGGGTGCCATTTGGGACATAGCGTTTGGAGTATGGTAACAAGAGCCTACATACACATACAACACCAAAACAATAATAGCTTAGTCTTTGTATGCCCTGCAGACAAAATGTGATCCATTCAATACAATTTAACAAAGCATCAAACGTTGACGGTGACAACCAAGTTGGTGATAGGTCTATAAAGGCTGAGCACGAAGCCCATTGTGAAAGCTGTTAGTGTGTACAGATGGAGCATGGCTGGGGGTGGATAGGTTTCCTGTTTCCTTACAACAGAAGACAATGGCTCTGTCCTTGGGGAGGTGTTTGATAAGGGCTCTGCTCAGGGTAACCACATTGCGTGTGTGCGTCTGTGTGTGTTCTGTGTGTGTTCTATCTGACAGCTCTGGACAAGCCCCGTGGCCTGACTGTAGTCAACATCAATGACACAGATGCTCTGCTCCACTGGCAGCCTTCCATCGCCACTGTAGACGGATATGTCATCAGCTACAGCGCAGACACTGGTAGGGTATCGCACACACACACCATCTGGATGTACTATACTCTATATTACCAGGGCTTATAGGAGAAAATGCGTTGCATTCACCTTCATTGTTTTCATTTAATATCCTTACAGACAGATGTTGATCTGGTTGTTAATGTCTCTATCTGTCCCTGTCTTTGTCTCTGTCTCAATCCCTGTCCTGGTCTCTGTCACTGTCTGTCCCTGTTGCTGTCTCTGTTTTTGTCTCTGTCCCTGTCTTTGTCTTTATTTCTATAGCTGTCTTTGTCTCTGTCTTTGTATGTCTCTGTCCCTATCTCTGTATGTCTCTGTCCTTGTCTCTGTCTTTATTTCTATATCTGTCTTTGTCCCTGTCCCTGTTTCTATTTCTTTATCTGTCTCTGTCCCTGTCTCTGTCTTTATTTATAAATCTGTGTTTGTCTCTGTCCCTGTCTCTGTCTTTATTTATAAATCTGTGTTTGTCTCTGTTTCTATTTCTATCTCTGTCTCTGTCCCTGTCTCTGTCTTTATTTCTATTTCTATATCTGTGTCTGTCTCTGTCCCTGCCTCTATTTCTATGTCTGTCTCTATGTCTGTCTCTGTCCCTGCCTCTATTTCTATGTATATCTCTGTCTCTGTTTCTGTTCCTGCCTCTATTTCTATATATATCTCTGTCTCTGTGTCTGTCTCTGTCTTTATTTCTATATATGTGTCTGTCTCTGTCTCGGTTTCTGTCCCTGCCTCTATTTCTATATCTGTCTCTGTCTCTGTTTCTGTCTTTATTTCTATATATGTCTCTGTCTCTGCGTCTGTTTCTGTCCCTGCCTCTATTTCTATATATGTTTCTGTCTCTGTGTCTGTTTCTGTCCCTGCCTCTATTTCTATATATGTTTCTGTCCCTGCCTATATTTCTACATATGTCTTTGCCCTGTCTTTGTCCCTGTCCCTGTATTTGTCTATATTTATATTTATATATATATGTTTATGTCCCTGTCTCTGTATCGTTCTCTGTCTCTGTCTCTGTCTCTGTCTCTGTCCATGTCCCTGTCCCTGTTTCTATTTATGTCCCTGTATCTGTCACTGTTTCTATCCCTGTGTCTATATCTGTCTATGTCCCTGTCGTTTTCCCTGTTCCTGTCTCTGTCCCTGTTCCTGTCTCTCTCTCTGTCCATATTGCTATTTATATATCTGTCCCTGTCTCCGTCCCTGTCCCTGACTCTTTCCCTGCATCTGTCTCTGTCCCTGTCACTGTCTATATCTGTCACTGTCTATATCTGTCTTTGTCCCTGTCTCTGTCCCTGTTCCTGTCCCTCTCTCTGTTTATATTAATATTTATGTATCTGTACCTCTCTCTGTCTCTGTCCCTGTCTCTGTCTCCTTCCCTGTCTGTTTCTCTGTCCCTTTCTCTGTCCCTTTCTCTGTCCCTGTCTCTGTTCCGGTCCCTGTCCCTGTCCCTCTCTCTGTCTCTGTCCCTGTCTCTGTCCCTGTCCCTGTTCGTATCCCTGTCCCTGTCTCTGTCTCTATCTCTGTCTCCTCACTGTTTTTGTGTGTTCTGTGTGTGCAGTTGTCCCAGTGATGGAGAGAGTGTCTGGAAACATTGTGGAGTTTGAGATTACCTCCTTGACCCCTGCCACCCACTACACTGTCAAGGTCTACGCCATGAGAGCGGCTGCTAAGAGCGCCGCCACCACCACTGAGTTCACCACTGGTGGGTATATGGCCTAGGGGAGGCTGGACCTTCCCTCCCACACACACATCCAAACAGCAGCTTTGATTAGTGCCTACGATTTTATTGTGAAACTGCTATGAAGCTGTATGCTCATTCAATTGTGGATCAACAACAGAACCGATCAAATTCAAACCGAACAGGCAGACATTCATACAAAGCACTAATCTCTTTCTCCCTACTGCAGTTTCAGTATTTTCTGGCCCACTAACCCTACAGGTTAACTGTTATTTTTATGTTTAAAATGTACCTTTTTTACCCCGTACCCTTTCAAACAGACAACCTGAACCTGGAAACAGAAGATTTAAAGAAGGTGAAGTACTCTGTCTGAACGGGGGTTTTAGACCACTGTGTTCTCTCCCCTAGATGTAGATGCCCCTCAGGACCTGACAGCCAGTAGCATCCAGACAGAGAACGCCATGTTGACCTGGAAGGCCCCGCGCGCTGACATCACCGGCTACATCCTCAGCTTTGAGTCAGCTGACGGCACAATCCGGGTCAGTGGTTGTCTGCATGGTGGAACCATAGAATTAAAATGATGAGAAGAACATTCCTTCCTTGGTCAGATAGAGTATGGTTTTGTCCAAGAGGGCATGATGATGCATCTTTGGGGAGTGTAAGAAAAAGCATTGGTAATAAACGTTTGGGATCTAGAAAAGCATTATATACTTCTAAATCCAATGAGTCCCAAATGGCATCCTTTTCCCCATGTAGTGCACCTGAATGTATTAATAATGACGTATCTCTGACATTCTGACTGCTGGGTTGTGTTGTTCCTCCAGGAGGTTGTTCTGAGCCCCACAGCCACGTCCTACAACATGGCCCAGCTGAGTGCCTCCACTGAGTACTCCGTCAGACTGCTGGCCATCGCAGGGCCCAAGAGGAGCAGAGTCATCACCACTGTCTTCACCACCAGTGAGTGTTACCACAGTGATGTTGGTAGTCTGCCAACTCCATACCGAACAAACCCACTGGCAATAGGGTTAGGAATCCAGCCTCGGACTCTACTCTCTGTTTCCATTTGGATTTGCCCCCGTCTCTACCTTCCAATCTGGCACCGCCCATAAACCATCAAATATATATTTTTAGAAAAAAAAACATGTTACCACAGCGACCCTCTGCTCTGTTCACCACCCAGTGTGGCAATCTCTGTCCCTTCTTTATTCATCTTCAGCTTAGAGTTTGCTGGGCAGCCGGAGCTGTTTAGTAACTCATGTTCTGTCTGTCTGTCTGTGTGTGTGTGTGTGTGTGTGTGTGTGTGTGTGTGTGTGTGTGTGTGTGTGTGTGTGTGTGTGTGTGTGTGTGTGTGTGTGTGTGTGTGTGTGTGTGTGTGTGTGTGTGTGTGTGTGTGTGTGTGTGTGTAGTTGGCGTGCTCTACAAACACCCCAGGGACTGCTCGCAGGCCTTGCTGAATGGAGACACAGCCTCTGGTGTCTACACCATCTACCTGGGTGGAGATGAGAGTCAGCCCATACAGGTCTACTGTGACATGGCCACAGATGGAGGTGGATGGATTGTAAGTCACTGGCTACTAGTATACTGTACAACCCAACTCCAAACCTTATTGATTCAGATCATAGGTGGCTGGTGAATGGAGGACAGAATAATGACTGGAATGGAATGAACAGATTCAAACACCTGCATGGTTTCCGTTCTGTTCCAGGCATTCCTATGAACCTCACCCCATTTAAAGTGACACCAGGCTACACTGATTCAGATGACATGTAATGTAGTGTGATGGATCCTAGGGTTATATAGTGAGCGATCTGGTGTTTGTCCCATCATACAGGTGTTTCTCAGACGCCAGAGTGGTAAACTGGAGTTCTTCCGCAACTGGAGGAACTACACTGCTGGCTTCGGTGACATGAACGACGAATTCTGGCTCGGTATGCTCATAATATGGAAGATATTATAGATCAATACATTCATTGATTTATTTGAATCCATTTAAGGTATATGAATATGAGTACTGTATTTGAATAAACTGTCCTTTTTCCCCCTATCATTTATTACATATCATGACTATAAAGTCCTCAGAAATGATTGTAAATCCCAACTCTCATATTTTCCCACAGGCCTGTCAAACCTCCATAAGATCACTGTAGTGGGACAGTACGAGCTGCGTGTAGACCTCAGAGACAAGGGGGATGTAGCCCATGCCCAGTACGACAAGTTCTCCATCTCTGATCCCCGCAGTCGCTACAAGGTCCACGTTGGAGGGTACAGTGGTACCGCAGGTAAGACTTGCTTCTCTACAACCATTAGATAGCTAGTACAAAGTCCAATGTGTGTCGGAAATGGCACCCTATTCCCTATTTGGACAACTACAGGGGTCATAGGGCACTGGTCAAAAGGGTGCCATTTGTGGACACACAAAAAGTTAGAAAAGATCTAAGTAATAAAGTAAGTATTGTTATTAGGTGAGGGTGAAGCGAGCAATTATTCAACCTAAGCCTCCTTTCTGAAGTCTGTTAAGTTTGGTTCCTGCTTAAGCTCTCTCTGCTTCCCACTGTAGGTGATTCTATGACCTACCACCATGGTCGCCCATTCTCAACCTACGACCATGACAATGACATCGCAGTCACCAACTGTGCCCTGTCCTACAAGGGTGCCTTCTGGTATAAGAACTGCCATCGTGTCAACCTTATGGGACGATATGGCGATGACAGTCACAGCAAGGTGAGAGCACATATACTTGAAGATTCAATACTAGCAGGAATTTCTGTTTTCAAAAATACTGCTGTAGTACAGTGTTGACTTTGAAAAGATAAGGGAGGAAATTCAAGGCATTTGTGTTAATAATATCAACCCCTCGCTGTTCTTCAGGGAGTGAACTGGTTCCATTGGAAAGGCCATGAGCACTCCGTTGAGTTTGCTGAGATGAAGATCAGGCCATCCAACTTCAGGAACTCTGAGGGAAGGAGAAAACGATCGTAAACCAACCAACCGATCCGCGCTACGACCCATCTCCTCGTGACCCCTGAACCTGTCCACCATCCTCTTCCACTGCTGATTCCAGGTCTGCATCCCAAATGGCATTATATTCCCCATAAAGTGCACTGCTGTTGACCAGGGCCAGTAGAGCTCTGGTCAAAGTGGTGCACTAAATAGAGAATAGGGTGCCATTTGGGACACAACCCACAATTCTCTGCAGCTACCAAAGCCACTGCTAAGAGCCCAGCAACCTCGAACTACACCCCTCCTCTTGCTCAATCACAGAACTAAGCACAGATACCGTAAAAATGTACTACAAATCCCACTATCCAACCCCTGATACAAAATGGCTGTGCCGTGTAAATAGTGTCAATGCCAAATTGATGTGGATTTACACGTCACAAAGTAAACCCACAGATTATACTTTGCACCAAAGAGAGTATAATATTCAAATCCCAAGTAGAAAGCATTTGTTTCTTTCTTGTCACTGTCATGTTACAGTCACATCACTCAGTGGAGGGGTGCATTTGAGTCTGGTCTGAGGTATTAACATGTAGAATACTGATGTTTTCTGCCTCTACAGTGTATCCATCTCCTCCAACCACAGTAGGCCATTAGAGTGTTTGCCAGGGTTGGGGTCAGTTCGACTTGAAGGCAGTCAATTTAGAAAGTGATTTGAATGTAAAATTAAAAAAATATAACAACATTTTAAATATATTGACATTAAAAACAACAACGTTTATTGAGTAGTCATTGAGAATAATCCTCTTTTTAAATATATTGACATAAAAACAACAACGTTTATTGAGTAGTCATTGAGAATAATCCTCTTTTTAAATGATTGAATTGGAATTTCACTTTACTTCCTGAATTGACTGCCTTCAATTGGAATTGACTCCAAGCCTAGTGTTTGCAGAGATGGCATGGTATACCTGTAAACTGGATTATAGAAATGATGTTCTTTGACTAACACACCACCCATCAAGAGCACATACCTTCAATTCAATCATCTGGATGGAAGTGGTTATTGATCAAAAAGATTCTCTACATAAACCGCACAACTCATTCAAATGTAAAATATCTTTGTAAAGTGGAGAGAGCGAGCTCACAGAGAAAGGCTGTCTCATTCATTAGTCTATGTGTGACTCATTCTTTTTCACTTTACGATTCCCTCTCTCTCGAAATCCCTTCTTCACCTCAACCTGCAAACTGTCTTCTGAAATGATATGGGCAGAATAAATGGCATTCTGAATAAAGGTCATCTGCTTCATCCCACACACAGGATGAATGACATGAGGTGTTTCTATTGATTGTGTGGGCTATACAGGCACTGTGCAATTGTCTCTTACACATGCAACTGAGCTAGTACTACTTTTTCCACCAGCTATCATGCATTTGCTGAAGGACACAGAGAATTCTGTTTGATTTGTTTTCTATTTCCTAAAACATCCAAGGCAGGACCTACAGTTCAATAAACAATGAAATGGTGGGTGATTGTTACATTTTTGCTAAATGGGAAATACTTATATGGATGCAACAGGAGTCAGAGGAATATTGTGATGAAATATAGAAGATATGGACGCTTAAAAATAGGCCAATGGCCAATTCCAATTGACATTGTAAGGTCTTAGTGTTTACTTTGCTGAGAAACATCTATTTGGTCAGACCAAAATTAACTAGAGAGAAGTTCTTCTTGTTCTGTTCTCCCCCTCCCCTCCCCCTGCTATGCCAGGAGACGAAACCACTGAGATCCCCTCCCCATGAAATACCTGTGTAAATTAAAGTTTTTTAAATAATTGTTTTGTTTTTTGATTTTTGATTGTTTATAACTGGGTGAACAACAGGTGTTTCTCTGTAGCCCGTATTACAATAATAAAAAAAGGTTTGTTTAAAAATGACGAGTCTAATATCTTTCTAAAGACAAATGTTTCATAATGCAATAAGTCACTGTCAATTTGTTTTTACACTGCATATTGGTTTAATATTGGCAGTTGGCTCTCGGCCATAGCTCTCCGATGCATAAATGTGAAGGAACCATATTGACAGTCTCTATATAGCCTATCTTAGACAGGAGCTATTTACTGCACAGAGAAGTATTCATTGTGCACACATGTAGGTTTATGGTTTTACTTGTAAGCCTACTATATTTGTGTTGTCTTACAGACAAGAAACTAGGTCAAATAACATAGGAAAATACGAAAATAACATGATAGAACAGCTCACTTTTCCGTATGCCACAATAGTCACTGTCACTGGATGTAAACTACATGAGTTGCTGGGTATTTGGGGTGGCTTCCAGAAAGGCCACCTCACCTTCTGATGTCTCATCCAGTCTTTCTTATGCACTAAAAGTAAAAACTACAACTAGGACATTGTTGTAAAGAATGTGCATCGAGGGAATGTTTTTTAAAGTCATAAGCAATATCCTGAACTTGACTGGGGTTTGTTGGTAAAATTAGGTAAAAGGTTAATTATCGACCTTACTAGGTTTAAAATGTTGTTGATGTAAAATGAGATCATGCCGAACAGCAGCAAAGACCTGTAGTTCCACTTTATGAACAGCTGATGGCAGCGTTTACCCACTTTCCTATAACATTTACATTTAAGTCATTTAGCAGACGCTCTTATCCAGAGCGACTTACAAATTGGTGAATTCACCTTCTGACATCCAGTGGAACAGCCACTTTACAATAGTGCATCTAAATCATTAAGGGGGGGTGGTGAGAAGGATTACTTATCTTATCCTAGGTATTCCTTGAAGAGGTGGGATTTCAGGTGTCTCCGGAAGGTGGTGATTGACTCCGCTGTCCTGGCGTCGTGAGGGAGTTTGTTCCACCATTGGGGGCCAGAGCAGCGAACAGTTTTGACTGGGCTGAGCGGGAACTGTACTTCCTCAATGGTAGGGAGGCGAGCAGGCCAGAGGTGGATGAACGCAGTGCCCTTGCTTGGGTGTAGGGCCTGATCAGAGCCTGGAGGTACTGCGGTGCCGTTCCCCTCACAGCTCCGTAGGCAAGCACCATGGTCTTGTAGCGGATGCGAGCTTCAACTGGAAGCCAGTGGAGAGAGCGGAGGAGCGGGGTGATGTGAGAGAACTTGGGAAGGTTGAACACCAGACGGGCTGCGGCGTTCTGGATGAGTTGTAGGGGTTTAATGGCACAGGCAGGGAGCCCAGCCAACAGCGAGTTGCAGTAATCCAGACGGGAGATGACAAGTGCCTGGATTAGGACCTGCGCCGCTTCCTGTGTGAGGCAGGGTCGTACTCTGCGGATGTTGTAGAGCATGAACCTACAGGAACGGGCCACCGCCATGATGTTGGTTGAGAACGACAGGGTGTTGTCCAGGATCACGCCAAGGTTCTTAGCGCTCTGGGAGGAGGACACAATGGAGTTGTCAACCGTGATGGCGAGATCATGGAACGGGCAGTCCTTCCCCGGGAGGAAGAGCAGCTCCGTCTTGCCGAGGTTCAGCTTGAGGTGGTGATCCGTCATCCACACTGATATGTCTGCCAGACATGCAGAGATGCGATTCGCCACCTGGTCATCAGAAGGGGGAAAGGAGAAGATTAATTGTGTGTCGTCTGCATAGCAATGATAGGAGAGACCATGTGAGGTTATGACAGAGCCAAGTGACTTGGTGTATAGCGAGAATAGGAGAGGGCCTAGAACAGAGCCCTGGGGGACACCAGTGGTGAGAGCGCGTGGCGAGGAGACAGATTCTCGCCACGCCACCTGGTAGGAGCGACCTGTCAGGTAGGACGCAATCCAAGCGTGGGCCGCGCCGGAGATGCCCAACTCGGAGAGGGTGGAGAGGAGGATCTGATGGTTCACAGTATCGAAGGCAGCCGATAGGTCTAGAAGGATGAGAGCAGAGGAGAGAGAGTTAGCTTTAGCAGTGCGGAGCGCCTCCGTGATACAGAGAAGAGCAGTCTCAGTTGAATGACTAGTCTTGAAACCTGACTGATTTGGATCAAGAAGGTCATTCTGAGAGAGATAGCGGGAGAGCTGGCCAAGGACGGCACGTTCAAGAGTTTTGGAGAGAAAAGAAAGAAGGGATACTGGTCTGTAGTTGTTGACATCGGAGGGATCGAGTGTAGGTTTTTTCAGAAGGGGTGCAACTCTCGCTCTCTTGAAGACGGAAGGGACGTAGCCAGCGGTCAGGGATGAGTTGATGAGCGAGGTGAGGTAAGGGAGAAGGTCCCCGGAAATGGTCTGGAGAAGAGAGGAGGGGATAGGGTCAAGCGGGCAGGTTGTTGGGCGGCCGGCCGTCACAAGAAGCGAGATTTCATCTGGAGAGAGAGGGGAGAAAGAGGTCAGAGCACAGGGTAGGGCAGTGTGAGCAGAACCAGCGGTGTCGTTTGACTTAGCAAACGAGGATCGGATGTCGTCGACCTTCTTTTCAAAATGGTTGACGAAGTCATCTGCAGAGAGGGAGGAGGGGGGGAGGGGGAGGAGGATTCAGGAGGGAGGAGAAGGTGGCAAAGAGCTTCCTAGGGTTAGAGGCACATGCTTGGAATTTAGAGTGGTAGAAAGTGGCTTTAGCAGCAGAGACAGAGGAGGAAAATGTAGAGAGGAGGGAGTGAAAGGATTCCAGGTCCGCAGGGAGGCGAGTTTTCCTCCATTTCCGCTCGGCTGCCCGGAGCTCTGTTCTGTGAGCTCGCAATGAGTCATCGAGCCACGGAGCGGGAGGGGAGGACCGAGCCGGCCTGGAGGATAGGGGACATAGAGAGTCAAAGGATGCAGAAAGGGAAGAGAGGAGGGTTGAGGAGGCAGACTCAGGAGAAAGGTTGGAGAAGGTATGAGCAGAGGGAAGAGATGATAGGATGGAAGAGGAGAGAGTAGCGGGGGAGAGAGAGCGAAGGTTGGGACGGCGCGATACCATCCGAGTAGGGGCAGTGTGGGAAGTGTTGGATGAGAGCGAGAGGGAAAAGGATACAAGGTAGTGGTCGGAGACTTGGAGGGGAGTTGCAATGAGGTTAGTGGAAGAACAGCATCTAGTAAAGATGAGGTCGAGCGTATTGCCTGCCTTGTGAGTAGGGGGGAAGGTGAGAGGGTGAGGTCAAAAGAGGAGAGGAGTGGAAAGAAGGAGGCAGAGAGGAATGAGTCAAAGGTAGACGTGGGGAGGTTAAAGTCGCCCAGGACTGTGAGAGGTGAGCCGTCCTCAGGAAAGGAGCTTATCAAGGCATCAAGCTCATTGATGAACTCTCCGAGGGAACCTGGAGGGCGATAAATGATAAGGATGTTAAGCTTGAAAGGGCTGGTAACTGTGACAGCATGGAATTCAAAGGAGGCGATAGATAGATGGGTAAGGGGAGAGAGAGAGAATGAGAGAATAACGAGGTGGAAGTGAACAATCAATCAAATTGTATTGGTCACATACACATATTTAGCAGATGTTATTGTCAGTGTTGAGAAATGCTTGCATCACTGTTTAATTGAGTGGTGTAATATGGAAAGAATATCATTAAACCTCATATTCTTTTATCATATTAATTGGAGTGCAAACATATCATAAAACAAAATGAATCTGTCCAATTACTACTTCAGAAAATGCATTCTACATTCGGGACTGTCACGATTCCGACCGAGGGTGGTTCCCTTTCCCGGGCGGGTGGCGCTCGGCGGTCGTCGTCACCGGCCTATTAGCTGCCACTGATTGTCTTTCCTCCCCCTCCTTGTATGTTTAGTGGTAGCACCTGTTTATGTTTAATTAGTTTGTCTTTATTAGACAGCCGGCCCGCCTGGTTGTTGTGCGGGATTATTTCAGTGTAACCTTCGGCTCTGTTGTAGAGGTACGTGTTAGTGCCTGGTCGTGATTTTTTCCGTTGTACATTTTGATTCCCTGTGTTTGGGAACGTAACTATTGTGAGCACCCTGTGGTGCATTGGTGCTATTAAAGACGCACAGCATTGAACTCTCTGTCTCCTGCATTTGACTCCACACCCACGACACCCGGAGCATTACAGGGACAGTATATTTTCCTCGTCGGCACTGAATAGTCTTATTCTACAAGTATGCCATACTCTGAATTCATCTGGCTCTATCTTTAATGCAATTTAATTTAACTGAGAAATGTAGTTGTTTGATGTTTACGAGCATTTTCACCACACCCGCAATAACATCTGCTAAATATGTGTATGTGACTGTCACGCCTTGGTCTTGGTCTTAGTATTTTGTGTTTTAGTTAATTAGTTGGTCAGGCCAGGGTGTGACATGGGTTTATGTTATTGTGTTGTCGTATTGGGGTTTTTGTAGGCATTGGGATTGTGGTTGGTTAGGGGTGTGTTGAGTTTAGGTTTGGCTGCCTGAGGCGGTTCTCAATCAGAGTCAGGTGATTCTTGTTGTCTCTGATGGGGAACCGTATTTAGGTAGCCTGGGTTTCACTGTGTATTTTGTGGGTGATTGTTCCTGTCTCTGTGTAGTGTTCACCAGATAGGCTGTAATAGGTTTCACGTTCCGTTTTGTTGTTTTGTATTTGTCTCAGTATTTTCATGTAATCGTTATTTGTTTCATTAAAAAACATGAGTAACCAACACGCTGCATTGCGGTCCGACTCTCTTGCGACAAACAAAGAACGCCGTTACAGTGACCAATAAAATCTGATTAAATTTGATTTGTTATACATTTAGCAATCCATGTCATCATTATTAAATGTTTGTTGTTGGTGACTGTTATGTAACATAATTGCTTTGAGAAAACAATGCTGTAACGAAGAAAAATGAAGATGCTTTGTAATTACCGGGTGGTTGGATGGTGAAATGATGATAGAATGATATAATCTCTCTGTAGAAGTAGAGAGATGTGTCAGTGTGTGGGATCAGAAATAGGCTGATGATTCATGAACACGAGAGTGCAGCCTGGCTCTCTCAGCCAACTTGCAGCAGATGGCTGACTAACAGGAAAACAGTAAAACTGTAAGACCAGTCACACTAACTATAGAACAATAAGATAGTGAGAAACAACAAGTTTCAGCCATTATTTGATATGTTACTCTTCCTTTCCCCCTGTTATTATAACCCTGTTATAATCATTTCATTCCCACACACTTAGAGGAAGTTTATGCTTAGACTGGTGCACTCAAGCCTGTAAAACAAACGTGTTCCTCCCTATCATCCAATGTCTTCATGCAATCTCTGTTTGACTTGACAATGTTCCTACAAATATAGCTGGTTCATATAACGCGTGTGTGTAAAATTAAATATATGGTCCCATATAGCTCAGTTGGTAGAGAATGGTGTTTGCAACACCAGAATAATGGGTTAAATTCCCAGGACTACCAATATGTCAAATGTGTGCATGCATGACTGTACATTTCTTTGGATAAAGCGTCTGCTTAATGGCATATTATTATATACAGAACAAGTAAAAAGTTGGGATGCACCAACTCATTCCAGGATTTTTCTTTATTTTTTACTATTTTCTTCATTGTAGAATAACAGTAAAGACATCACAACTATGAAATAACACATATGGAATCATGTAGTAACCAAAAAAGTGTTTTAAAAAATCTCTATATTTTATATTTGAGATTCTTCGAAGTACCCACTCTTTGCCTAGATGCCAGCTTTGCACAGCCCACATCATCACACCTCCTCCTCCATGCTTCATGGTGGGAACCACACATGTGGAGATCATCCGTTCACCTACTCTGCTTCTCACAAAGACACAGCGGTTGGAAACAGAAATCTCAAAGGACTCAACAGACCAAAGGGCAGATTTCACTGATCTAATATCCATTGTTTGTGTTTCTTGGCCGAAGCAAGTCTCTTCTTATTATTGGTGTCCTTTAGTAGTGGTTTCATTGCAGCATTTCGACCATGAAGGCCTGATTCACACAGTCTCCTCTGAACAGTTGATGTTGAGATGTGTCTGTTACTTGACCACTGTGAAGCATTTATTTGGGCTGCAATCTGAGGTGCAGTTAAATCTAATGAACTTATCCTCTGCATCTGTGGTAACTCTGGCTCTTCCTTTCCTGTGGCAGTTCTCATGAGAGCCAGTTTCATCATATCGCTTGATGGTTTTTGCTACTGCACTTGAATAAACTTTCAAAGTTCTTGAAATTTTCCGGATTGACTGACCTTTATGTCTTAAAGTAATGATGGACTGTCATTTCTCTTTGCTTACTTGAGCTGTTCTTGCCATAATATGGACTTGGTATTTTACCAAATAGGGCTGTCTTCTGTATACCACACCTCCCTTTTCACAACTTATTGGCTCAAATGCATTAAGAAGGGAAGAAATTCCACAAATGAACTTTTAACAAGACACACCTGTTAATTGAAATGCGTTCCAGGTGACTACCTCATGAAGTTGGTTGCCAAGAGAATGCCAAGAGTATGCAAAGCTGTCATAAAGGCAAAGGGTGGCTACTTATTTTGATTCGTTTAACACCTTTTTTGGTCATTACATGATTCCATATCAGTTATTACATAGTTTTGATGTCTTCACTATTATTCTACAATGTAGAAATAAGTACAAATAAATAAAAACCCTGGAAGTGTGTCCAAACTTTTGACTGGTACTTTATATTACAGTATATACTGTGCTATTTACATCTTGTGCCTTATTCTTCTTATTGTACCTGCTGAATAATTACACGGGGAAAAAATAATGTATTTTCTATTGCATGATTACAAAGTAGCCAAGAGCACAACTGATCGGTGGCTATAATGTAGCTTCAAGCTTACAGAGTGGGTGGAGACTGAGTTGAGCGATATCAACCGGCGTAATTACAGTTGGCTCCAAAGGCAACCCATCAAACATGAATTTCATCAAGACTGTTTCACCCCCGCTCCGCCGTGCAACCGCTTTCACACCCTGAGTGGCGAGTGCGTTGGTTGGAGACTGAAGACCCAAACTGCATTCGGAAACAGTGCATAGCGCACCGAATTCGGATCCCAGTGTATCCTACGTAGCGAACGCAGTTCAAATATATCACTGTGTAGAATATAATCAATACATTTCTGGTGGAACACTTTACTCTTTATAAACGAATTGGACTGTTGTTATAACGATGTAAGTACCATTTATACCGATCAAGTATGTGTTAAATATGTGTTCAAGGTTGGAGTTTTGTTCAAGGATGGAGTTATAGCCTAAAGTTTCCCTTAATATTTTTCTAATAACAAGAGATCATTGATGGAAGAAGTGAAGATTAGGCTACATACCAACAATGTATTGAATAGAATATCGTACTGGGCAAATGGCTGGCTCTTAATCCAAAATCAAGACTCATTTGTTAGTATTTGTCATAGCCTACCCTACTTTACTTATGTAATCCTGTTTTCATTTGTAATATTTGAATTGATATTTACAGAAATTACAGACAGGGTCAATGTTTCTATTCCTTGCATGGAAAATGTGAATGCAACAGCTGGCCTACTGATTATTTGTTTATGCCTGCATGAACGCAAAGCCTAATGTATGTCACAGTATAGTAACAGTCCTGGCTCTGTGTGTGTGTGTGTGTGTGTGTGTGTGTGTGTGTGTGTGTGTGTGTGTTTGCTCATTGTTGCATGCATGTGGTTCTCCCCAGCTTCTAGATAAAGACTATAACTACTGGGTATTGCACTGACTGGCGGCCAGTGCATTTCCCCCCATCCTCAAGATGCATATGAATAGCTTATTAAATCAATGGAGTAAGTACTGTAACTGTTTCTTACCCCTCTTAATATTGCATTGAAAATGCTATGAAAATATACCACAAACGCATTATATGACATCTCTATCATATCATTTGGTTTTTGATGTTCCCATGACAACTATGTGTCATATAGAAATATTTCACAGTTTTACAGAAGTAGTGCATTGCATTTTTATCCTAAGCTCTATTTTTACTCTTAGTCACATGCCTTTGATTCCGAGTGACTCCATCCATTACACTGAATTGTTTTATATCTTTCATTTTTCTAATATGTTTTGCTGCTTGCCCGTGATGGTGATTAAAGCATGTGTGCATGGAGCACCGTGCATTGAGTTGGATGTTGTTGATGATCAGCAGCTTTTGTAGATGTAATAATATTCTGTGTCATATAGATGTGTGTGTGTTTCTGTTTCCAAACCTGCACCATTCAGATGTGTCCCAAATGGCACCCTATTCTGTTATTCCCATTTACCAGCTACCTGCCGGTTAAGAGTGATGGGCCAGTAACCAAAAGGTCGCTCATTCGAATCCCTGAGCCGACTCGGTGAAAAATCTGTCAGTGCCCTTGAGCAAGGCACTTAACTCTAAGTGTTCCTGTAAATCACTCTGGATATGAGGATACACAGGTGAAATAAAATAAAAACATGTAAAATGTACTTTTAACCAGAACCCTAGTCAAAAGTACTGCACAAGGGAATAGGGTGCCATTTGGGGCGCAGGCCAAGTCTCTGATACAGTGTGACTAAGTGTGTATAACTGTCTTGTCCTAATATAGAAACTCCTCAGTATTGTGCGCTACTATCCTAACCGTGTTCAGAGGTGTTGAGTCAGAGAAATGTCCTACTATCTATCTATCTATCTATCTATCTATCTATCTATCTATCTATCTATCTATCTATCTATCTATCTATCTATCTATCTATCTATCTATCTATCTATCTATCTATCTATCTATCTATCTATCTATCTATCTATCTATCTATCTATCTGTCTGTCTGTCTGTCTGTCTGTCTGTCTGTCTGTCTGTCTGTCTGTCTGTCTGTCTGTCTGTCTGTCTGTCTGTCTGTCTGTCTGTCTGTCTGTCTGTCTGTCTGTCTGTCTATCCTCTGTGGTTTGAAGATCAGAGACTCAATTCTCTGAACAGGCTCCAGGTGAATACATTTGATGAGAGTGATGTACTGGCATGATAGAGACTTGAGCATCTAAAATAACCTTTGCTTTAAGGAATATCAGGGCCATACTAGAGTAGGAGTGCTGATCTAGGATCAGTCATTGTAATCGAAAAGGCTAAATATATCCTTGATAAGAGCACTCCTACCCTGAGACCCTTTCTGAATATGGACTTTGAAGATGTGCTGGGAATTGGAGTTTTCTGTTAAAGTGGTTGCTTATGGTTGTTAAGTGAATGATAACAGAAGCCATAGAGAATGTGAAGGACAGTGGAGGCTCCTCAGAGGAGGAAGAGGAGGACCCTCCTCAGCGAATTTCATAAAAATAGAAATAGTGAAATATTATAAAAGTTATCATTTTTAGATAATATTATACAAAATATATTCACGTCACCAAAAAGTTTATTAAAACACACTGTTTTGCAATGAAGGTCTACAGTAGCCTCAGTAGCACTCTGTAGGGTAGCACTATGGTGTAGCCAGAGGACAACTTGCTTCTGTCCTCCTCTGGGTGCATTGACTTCAATACAACACCTAGGAGGCTCATAGTTCTCTCCCCCTTACATGGACTTAAACAGTAAATATGACAACTTCCGGAGGATGTCCTCCAACCTATCAGAGCTCTTGCAGCAAGAACTCTGTAGGGTAGCACTATGGCGTAGCCAGAGGACAACTAGCTTCTGTCCTCCTCTGGGTGCATTGACTTCAATACAACACCTAGGAGTCTCATAGTTCTCTCCCCCTTCCATGGACTTAAACAGTAAATATGACAACTTCCGGAGGACGTCCTCCAACCTATCAGAGCTCTTGCAGCATGAACTGACATGTTGTCCACCCAATCAAAGGATCTGAAAATAAATCTAGTACTGAAAGCATAAGCTACAGCTAGCTAGCACTGCAGTGTATAAAATGTGGTGAGTAGTTCACACAAACAGAGAGAGACAGTTCAAACAAATTCATTTCTTACAAAATTAAGGAGAAGCAAGAGAGAAAGTGAGAGAGAAAGAGAGAGCTAGCCATATTTCGTAGTCTATTTTTTTCATGTTCACTCACTTAGCTAGCATCAAATGCAGCTACCTAGTTTAGCCTACTTAAACACCTGGCTCAAAATGGAAGGGATGCTATGTTAGCTAGCTGGCTCTGGCTATCCAACACTGGAACTCTTCCAAGCCAAGGTAAGCTTTTGGTTTAATTAATTTATTGCCACCGGGGCCCACCAGTCTAACTGCTAAACTGCTTGCTGCTGACTGTACGTGTACACTGTACTGCATGATTATAGAGGGTTTACTAACACGTTAGTTCTAGTAGCTATGTTGACTATGACGTCACAATAATGTAGGCTGTGTGTAGCAGTTAGCAGTCATGATATAAAGGTTTAGTACTGATATAAAGGTTTAGTACTGCTCAAGAGTCCAATGGCGGTGAGCTTTACACCACTCCAGCCGACGCTTGACATTACGTGTGGAGATTTTTGGCTTTTGTGCGGATGCTCGGCCATGGAAACCCATTTCATGAAACTCTGTTGCTTCCAGAGGCAGTTTGGAACTCAGTAGTGAGTGTTTTTTAAACATTACGCGCTTCAGAACTCGGCAGTCCCATTCTGTGAGTTTGCGTGGCCTACCCCTTTGCCATTGTTGCTCCTAGACATTTCCACTTCACAATAACTGTCACATGAGTTGACGCTGGAGAGACGAAGCAGGTAGAGGGAGTCAAACATTTAATGAGGAACGGACATGGAACGAGACAGGAACAGAAAACAAAGACAAAAAACAATCAGCAGGGAACAGAGCAGGGAAACTGACAAATATAGGGGAGGTAATAAACAGATGATAAGTGAGTCCAGGTGAGTCCAATATCACTGAAGCTCGTGACAAGGGAAGGCAGGTGTGCGTAATTGATGGCAGGTGTGCATGATGCAAGAACTGACGATCCGGCTGAGGCCCGATGTGGGATGGGAGCCATCCGAGCCAACTGGGGCAAGGAAACCTCTCGAGCCAGCTAGGGCGTGGAAGCCCGACGAGCTGGCTAGGCACCACGTGTTCTATTGGTGGAGACCCAGAGCCGATGCCACTATACCAACCGGAACGCCAGTACGCTCCGATGCTTTGTGTGATGCATTCTGTCACATGAGTTGACGCTGGAGAGACAAAGCAGGTATGGGGAGTCAAGCATTTAATAAGGAACAGACATGGAACGAGACAGGAACATCATCAGCATACAAAAAACAAAGACAAAAAACAATCAGCAGGGAACAGAGCAGGGAAACTGACAAATATAGGGGAGGTAATAAACAGATGATAAGTGAGTCCTGGTGAGTCCAATATTGCTGAACCGCGTGACGAAGGAAGGCAGGTGTGCGTAATTGATGGCAGGAGTGTGTGATGAAGGGCAGCCTGGCACCCTCAAGCGCCAGGGGAGGCAAGAGCGGGACTATACGTGACAATAACAGCCCTTACAGTTGATCGGGGCAGCTCTAGTAGTGCAGAAATTTGCGGAACTGACTTGTTGGAAAGGTGGCATCCTATGACGGTGCCACATTGAAAATCACTGAGCTCTTCATTAAGGCCATTCTACTGCCAATGTTTGTCTATGGAGATTGCATGGCAGTGAGTTCTATTTTATACACCTGTCAGCAATGGGCTGAAATGACCAAATCCACTTATTTGAAGGTGTGTCCACATACTTTTGTATATATAGTGTAGATGCGAGAACGAGTTGTATATACAACTAGCTGTTGTCCACATGTGGCTGCTATGAAAGTGGACTGTGTTTGCATGTGATCAGGGGATTATTCATTCATCTTATTCTGTTGAAAAAAAATATTAAACGGAAGCAATCCGAATGAAACGGTGATAAACATACCTGAATTTGTCCAATAGAAACTCTTTTTTGCAACTGTTGGATCAGCTAGATGCAGGCAAGAGTGTGCTGTTGCAGGCAAGACTGTCTGTTACCTTGATTACTCTAAATTCTCTCGACCTGTGCACGTGCATTGCAAACTTTCATTCGTAAGCTAGGTTGTAGCAACCTCATGATAGGTACAGGGAACATTTTAGTATCATATACGTAGTAGCCTAAACCTGCCTCTGTTACATTGAGTTGGGTGAATGGAATATGAATGACAGCCATCCAATATGCTGCAATATAAATAAGGCTATTTTCAGGAGAGGGGAGTCAGGAGAGGGCAGTCAGGAGAGGGGAGTCAGGAGAGGGGAGTCAGGAGAGGGCAGTCAGGAGAGGGCAGTCAGGAGAGGGGAGTCAGGAGAGGGGAGTCAGGAGAGGGCAGTCAGGAGAGGGCAGTCAGGAGAGGGGAGTCAGGAGAGGGCAGTCAGGAGAGGGCAGTCAGGAGAGTGCAGTCAGGAGAAGGGAGTCAGGAGAGGGCAGTCAGGAGAGGGCAGTCAGGAGAGGGGAGTCAGGAGAGGGCAGTCAGGAGAGGGCAGTCAGGAGAGTGCAGTCAGGAGAAGGGAGTCAGGAGAGGGCAGTCAGGAGAGGGCAGTCAGGAGAGGGGAGTCAGGAGAGGGCAGTCAGGAGAAGGGAGTCAGGAGAGGTCAGTCAGGAGAGGGCAGTCAGGAGAGGGGACTCAGGAGAGGGGAGTAAGGAGAGGGGACTCAGGAGCGGGGACTCAGGAGAGGGGACTCAGAGGAGGGAGAGGCTGGGAGAGGCTGTTGTTGTTTATGATGATGTAATCAGAGGGGTTGAATCTTTCTGCCTGTCCTCCTCAGAATCAGGATTACAAAAGTACTGGGAAAATAGAGTGTGTTACAACAAGTATATGTTGGTGGTTGCATCCAAACGGTACCCTATTCATTTTATAGTGCACTACTTTCTAGTAGAGTCATGTGGTCACTGGTCAAAAGTTGTCTACTGTAAAAGGATTAGAATGCCATTTGCGATGCAGTCGTTCTGTCCGATTGACTTCATAGCCTTAGCCTCTTAGCTCACACAGATGTCACTGTGTGCTGTATGTTATAGTGAAGCATGCATGGGGAAAACCTTTCTGTAAAGACTTGCTCACATCGCACCAAATGTGGATCAGCGAGCTGTGTTTTGTAAGTCGCTCTGGATAAGAGCGTCTGCCAAATTACTTAAATGTAAATGTAAATGTCAGGGCTCACCTGCTGTAGATGTTTTACTGGCAACATTTTTCATGGGATTCCACATGGTAAACCGATGTACATTCGGTTTGCAATTTACGTTCAGAGGTGCTAAGTACTCTCGGCCAGCAAACACTGTTGGTGTGTCTGAGCCCTAGGTCTGTTGGCTCTGTCCCGAATGGTTCCTTATTCCCTTTATAGTGCAATACTTTTGACTTTTTCACTATAGTTCACTATATTGGGAATAAGGTGATGTTTGGGATGCCAAATGTTATTATCTGATTTATGGTGCATTTTCAAGAATGTATGGGGTGTTGTAGTTAAACACCCAAACTATTTCAGATTTGACACTGACACTCCACTCTTCCCTCATCTGACCAATGACTTGCAAATAAGGTTGGAAAGGGAGGGAATATTACTGGAAACTTTCGAAGTTCACCAGTAAACTACCAGAATTTTGGTATCTTTCAAGGAAAGGGATGACACAAATATTAATTCAGTGATTAAGTCAGTGATTCTCTCATTAACGCAGGTGTGAATGTTGACGAGGACAAGGCTGGAGATCATTCTGTCATGCTGATCGAATAACAGACTGGAAGCTTCAAAAGGAGGGTGGTGCTTGGAATCATTGTTCTTCCTCTGTCAACCATGGTTACCTGCAAGGAAACACGTGCCATCATCATTGCTTTGCAAAAAAATGAATTTACAGGCAAGGATATTGCTGCCAGTAAGATTGCACCTAAATCAACCATTTATCGGATCATCAAGAACTTCAAGGAGAGCGGTTCAATTGTTGTGAAGAACGCTTCAGGGCCCCTAAGAAAGTCCAGCAAGCGCCAGGAACGTCTCCTAAAGTTGATTCAGCTGCGGGATCGGGGCACCACCAGTAAAGAGCTTGCTCAGGAATGGCAGCAGGCAGGTGTGAGTGCATCTGCACGCACAGCGAGGCGAAGACTTTTGGAGGATGGCCTGGTGTCAAGAAGGGCAGCAAAGAAGCCACTACTCTCCAGGAAAAAAATCAGGGACAGACTGATATTTTGCAAAAGGTACAGGGATTGGACTACTGAGGACTGGGGTAAAGACATTTTCTTTGATGAATCCCCTTTCCGATTGTTTGGGGCATCCGGAAGAAAGATTGTCCGGAAAAGACAAGGTGAGTGCTACAATCAGTCCTGTGTCATTCCAACAGTAAAGCATCCTGAGACCATTCATGTGTGGGATTGATACTCATCCAAGGGAGTGGGCTCACTCACTGCTAAATGACTTAAATGTAAATGTAAATGTAATAAAGAATGGTACCAACACATCCTCCGAGAGCAACTTCTCCCAACCATCCAGGAACAGTTTGGTGACGAACAATACCTTTTCCAGCATGATGGAGCACCTTGCCATAAGGCAAAAGTGATAACTAAGTGGCTCCGAGAACAAAGCATCGATATTTTGGGTCCATGGCCAGGAAACTCCCCAAACCTTAAACCCATTGAGAACTTGTGGTCAATCCTCAAGAGGCTGGTGGACAAACAAAAACCCACAAATTCTGACAAACTCAATGATTATGCAAGAATGGGCTGCCATCAGTCAGGATGTGGCCCAGAGGTTAATTGACAGCATGCCAGGGCGGATTGCAGAGGTCTTGAAAAAGAAGGGTCAACACTGCAAATTTTGACTCTTTGCATCAACTTCATGTAATTGTCAATAAAAGTCTTTGACACTTATGAAATGCTTGTAATTATACTTCAGTATTCCATAATTACATCTGACAAAAATATCTAAAGACTCTGAAGGAGCAAACTTTGTGGAAATTAATATTTGTGTCATTCTCAAAACTTTTGGCCACGATTGTAGTTTACCACTTGTTATCTAGTGGGTAGTTAGCCCTTGATCCGCCACTATGTTTAACAGCAGAGAAAACACCCTAAATTATATTTTTTCAACTTGAAATTTGATTACTTTTCCTAGATTGACCCCAACATTAGAAAAAGTGAAACATCACCTTTGTTCATATGTCATAGAAAGCTGTACACCACCAGGGTACAAAGATTGTCTTAGGGTTTTTGACCCAACAGTTATAAAATAATTTACACACCACTAAAAACACACACACACACACAATGAGAAATTGAGATTATGTGTGTTACAGATTGAAATGAAGGGGAAGATCACCATGGTTGGCACAGTTAGAAAGAACAAGCCTGAGCTCACCCTGCACTCCTCGCAACAAGGGGGTGAGAGGCCTTTTCATCAAAGTTTGCCTTCATGCTCACCTCCACTCCAGTTTCTTACCTCCCAAAGAGCAACAAGAATGTGATCCCCCAGAGCACACTGCACAAAATGGCTGAGATCAGTGATCGTGAGGACAGAAAGCCAGCCATCGTCCTGGACTACAACCACAACAAAGGACACATGGACATCCTGGACAAGGTGATTAGAACTTAAAGCTGCAGGAGGATGACTGCCCACTGGCCCCTGGTCATCTTCCATAACCTAATTGATGTTACAATTTGTGATATGGAACAAGTTCAACCCTACCTGGATGCCTGATAAGCGGAACAAGAGGAGGGTGTTCCTGGAGCAGCTGGGAAAGGCACTTGTAACCCCATACATTCAAAGAAGGGAACACCTCCCCCGCACAGCAGCCTCTTCAGGGCTTGTGAAAGCTGTTCAGGGGGCGGAATCTTGTCCTGATCCATCTGAGGCTGCAGCTGGGGAAGGCAAGAGGAAGAGGTGCCAATTCTGCACCCCAAATATGGATTGTAAAACAAATACTATGTGCTGCACATGTGAGAAATGCATCAGCAAAGTCCATGCACACACACACTTGCATACTGTCCTACATGTGCTAATTAGTGTTGATTGATTTATGTTCTTCACATTTTTGTATCTATTATCTTGTGTTATTCTTATTTATTGTTGTTGTTTATACACCTTGTGGGTGGGGGCAATGGTTTAAAAAATGGGAGAAGACTAGTATTTTGTAGTTGAATTCCTCATTGTACAGTATATAAGAATATATCACTGTTGCCAAAAAAGACTGTTATTGTTTCCCTTCAATAAAACACATTCAAAACTTTCTGCACATTTCTGCTACTTTCTTAGGCTATACAGGTGCTATCTCTTGCTAAAAAAATGTATGTTTACACCTATGCAGTACCTTTAGCAATAATAATAATAATCAAGAATTATGACAGGTGTTGTAATAAAAAATGATTGCTGTCCACTGATTAAATGCAGTCTTTCTGCATTGTGTAGAGGGAAAGATATCAAAGTTTGTGATGAATGACAGGTTGTTCCTTTGCTTTATTTTAGGGGTTTAGTAAATTCTTGTGAATTTTGTACCCTTAAGACAAGGGGAGAATACAGAATGTTAAGACTACACAAGGGTTAAGATTAACACAGGTGTCTGTAATTTCTCTTGCCATCTCTCTGCCCTTTTCACATGTAAAATATATAAAATAATTAACTAAGATGATTTAAAAAATAAAATGACATATCTGTAAAACATTATCGTAAATATGAACCAGAAACTTAGTAAACAACATTGGTTTTTATGTGTGGTTCAGTTGGTAGCGCATAGCACTTGCAATGCCAGGGTTATGAGTTCAATTCCCACAGGGGACCAGTATAATGTATGCACTCACTGCTGTAAGCTCTTCTGGATAACAATGTCTGCTAAAATGTAACATGAGTTTTTTACATTTATTTTTTATTTTTTTATTTCACCTTTATTTAACCAGGTAGGCTGTTTGAGAACAAGTTCTCAGGTGCGACTGCGACCTGGCCAATATAAAGCATAGAAATCCGACACATACAACAACACAGAGTAACAGAGTTACACATAGAATAAACAAGACAATGCTTTCAGTATGAAATATCCTTATATATTTTTTACACACTATTATTTATTTTACTATGTATTTGTTGTCAATGTTTTGCTGGCAAACTGGTGGCAGTTGTGAAAAAAGTCAACAGTTGGATGAGTTGCAGAGATAATTGAAAATAATGGCATTATTGATTAAATGTTTATTTCATCAATTAGCCTATTATCTACTAGAAACTCATGGACAATATGGACACATAGATACAAATAAAAATGAATGCTGTATATGAATAAAAAATAATGTAGGTATAAATTACCAAAGTTATAATTGATTGCCATATATTTTCTGTTAGTTACCAAAATTACTAAATATTCCGTTAACTTTGGTAAATTACTGGTGGCTTTGCAAACTATGTTGTTCCTTCCTACAGTATTAGTGACGCCTGTCCAAGACTGTTCAAGAAACAGACTGTTCTTTAATTCCTAATCTGTCCTCCCTCACTAAATGTCAATTCCACATTTTAATGGAACAATGTCCCTACTTACATAATCAAATACCTCCCAGGTTTTAATGGAGGTTGCAATGCTTTTATTTCAGGATGCCTTAACATGATTGTTTTATTGAGTGCTGATGATAGTAGTCTTTGAGTCTGGAGTTTGCAATGGCCTACTCTTACAGTGGTTGGCTACCCTGAACATGCCGAAACAATCCTTAGTTCCAGTTGGTTGTTTGACCAATGCATGGGAGGAGTTCCATGGGATCTACAGGAGAACGCTGTGTCTGAAATGGCACCCTATTCCCTATATAGTGCACTACTTTTGAACAGAGCTCTATGCATGCCTTGGTCAAAAGTAGTGCACTATATAGGAAATAGAGTGCCGTTTTGGACAAACACATGTTAGAGAGGGACAGAGTTACATTGTGTGCTGTTGACATTCTGTGTAACCTGCCATATACTGCATCCAGCCAACAAATGCATATGCGAGGATGCTGTTCATCGACTACAGCTCGGCCTTCAATACCATAGTGCCCTATAAGCTCATTACAAAGCTCACAGCCCTGGGTCTGAACTCCTCCCTATGCAACTGAGTCCTGGACTTCCTGACTGACCGCCCCCAGGTGGTGAAGGTAGGCAACATTATCTCCTAGACACTGATCCTCAACACGGGGGCCCCACAAGGGTGCGTCCTCAGTCCCCTCCTGTATCCCCTGTATACCCACGACTGCGTGGCCTCAGACAGTTCCAACTAAATCATCAAGTTTGCCGATCAACAACAACGACGAGAAAGCCTACAGAGAGGAGGTAAGCACTCTGACGACATGGTGCCAGATTAACAACCCCTCCCTTGACGTTAGCGAAACAAAGAAGCTGATTGTGGACTTCAGGAGGAACCAGGTTGGACACATCAACGGGGCTGCCATGGAGACGGTCAATAACTTCAAAATCCTCGGCGTAAACATCTCAGTGAAGCTAAAATGGTTTAACCACACGGACAACATAGTGAAGAAGTCACAACGGTGACATCGAGAGCATGTTGTTGGGCTGCATCACAGCCTGGTACGGCAACTCCACCGCCGCAGACCGCAAGGCTCTTCAGAGGGTGTACATGCAGCCAAATGCACCATGAGGTGCACACTGCCTTACAGGACACCTACAACACCAGGTGTCGCAGGAAGTCAAGAAGATCATCAGGGACCCCAGGCACCAAACCATGACCTGTTCTCCCCACTTCAATCACTCAGACATGGCAGTACAGAAGCATCATGGCAAAAACTGAAAGGCTGGCAAATTGTTCCTACCCTCAGACTATCAGGCTGCTGAATAGCCACCACGAGTCAGCTACCTGCTCGCCCTGCCAACTGCTACTTCTCCTATGGACAATCCCCTCCCCCCTCCAATCCTCAACCCTCACTTACCTTACCTGCTAGCCTATGGACAATCCCCTCCCCCTCCAATCCTCAACTCTCACTTACCTTACCTGCTAGCCTATGGACAATCTTTAGCCTGCTGTCCCCCCTTCTACTCCCCCGTTAAATTTCACATGGATATTTAGCGCTGAACTTTCACGAAATAGCTTGAATAGAGCCTTAATAGTGCCTTTTTGGTTCAACGAAGGAAAGGTGGTCATACAATGGATCATGTAACTTTTTGATCCTGCTCCTGAAATTTGCTCCTGCATTCATCCCAGTAATCAGCAACAGAGCATTGGGGTATGTACAATTACAATAATACTTTATGGTCAATTTATAAAAATCTCTCTCTCTCTCTATATATATATAACATAAACATACTGTTGACACGTAGGGTGTGGTGTAATGGAATGTTTTGCCTTGTGTGGTATTGTGGGGTTTTATACTCTTATATAGGTGTCATAACCAGCCATAAAAACACACAATATATGTCACAACAGGTATAAATATATGTGTCATGACAGTGATAACAGGTTATGACAAGTTATATTAGCTGTTATGAAGTATTATGACTTGGTTATGACCGTGTTATAACCTGTTATGATGCTGGGTGTCACAAAGTTTAAATGATCAAATATAAAATGAGTCCTTTACTACTATACCCCATAGAAAACACATTCCATTCATAAATGGTAACAAAGACACTTATTTTACCCCTTATTTTTGTTTGCACAAAACTACCCCCATACGTGCATTCATTTGTATGGGTTACCTTCAGACGAGTTGTAGAGCAAAACAGAGAACACCGTCTTGTCTCATCTTTGAGGTCATACTAGTTAGTAGGCTAAGAAGTTTTTGATTTAGATGTTTTCATCAGAAAAAAATCTCAAATTTAAAATGATTTTGCTGGCAATGTTTGTATCATGTTGGTTAAATAGGGGGTTAAATATGTGTAAAAAAAACTGGAACCAACAAGCTGTCACAGTCGCACTGCAAAATTAGACATTTTTTCAAGTTTCTCCCTGACTGTAACACTGATGCTAACAGCTGCATATTTTACCTCATTGCTATGCCATCTATTTTGAACCTTTAAATGTTATTATGCAATTACATTCCTTATTCCTGGCAGAAACTCAGTTCATTGAAAGTCTCTCCCTTTGTATTATTTCCTTCAGTTCCTTCCTTTCTTTATTCCTCTCTCACTCTCTATCTCTTTCTCTAGAAAACATTTCAGCTGTTCATGCATAATTGAGTTATGCCTTGATTTGGACTCTCAGGTCAGGCTGAGCAAGAACCCATACAATCTCAGACAGACAGCCATACAGTACATGGCACATACAGTTGAAGTCAGAAGTTTACATACACTTAGGTTGGAGTCTACTGCTACTCTCTGTTCATCATAAATGCATAGTCACTTTAACCATATATAGATGTACATACTTCCTCAATCAGCCTGACTAACCGGTGTCTGTATGTAGCCTCGCTACATTTATAGCCTCGCTACTGTATATAGCCTGTCTTATTACAGTTGTTTTATTTCTTTACATACCTATTGTTCACCTAATACCTGTTTTGCACTATTGGTTAGAGCCTGTAAGTAAGCATTTCACTGTAAGGTCTACTACACCTGTTATATTCGGCCCATGTAACAAATAAATTTGATTTGAGTCATTGAAACTCGTTTTTCAACCACTCCACAAATTTCTTGTTATCAAACAATAGTATTGGCAAGTCGGTTTGGACATCTACTTTGCGCATGACACAAGTCATTTTTCCAACAATTGCTTACATTATCTCACTTATAATTCACTGTATCACAATTCCAGCAGGTCAGAAGTTTACATACACTAAGTTGACTGTGTCTTTAAACAGCTTGGAAAATTACAGAAAATTATGTCATGGCTTTAGAAGCTTCTGATAGGCTAATTGACATCATTTGAGTCAATTGGAGGTGCACATGTGGATGTATTTCAAGACCTACCTTCAAAATCGGTGACTCTTGGCTTGACCTCATGGGAAAATCAAAAGAAATCGGCCAAGACCTCAGAAGAAAAAAATTGTAGACCTCCACAAGTCTGGTTCATTCTTGGGAGCAATTTCCAAATCCCCGAAGGTACCACTTTCATCTGTACAAATAATAGTATGCAAGTATAAACACCATGGGACCACGCAGCCATCATAACGCTCAGGAAGGAGACACGTTCTGTCTCCTAGAGATGAACGTACTTTGGTGTGAAAAGTACAAATCAATCCCAGAACAACAGCAAAGGACCTTGTGAAGATGCTGGAGGAAACAGGTAAAAAAGTATCTATATCCACAGTCGAACGAGTCCTATTTCGACATAACTTGAAAGCAACTGCTCCTAAGCCGTCATAAAAAAAAGCCAGACTACGGTTTGCAACTGCACATGGGACAAAGATTGTACTTTTTGTAGAAATGTCCTCTGGTCTGATGAAACAAAAATAGAACTCTTTGGCCATAATGACCATCGTTATGTTTGTAGGAAAAAGGGGAAGGCTTGCAAGCCGAAGAACAGCATCCCAACCGTGAAACACAGGGGTGGCAGCATCATGTTGTGGGTGTGCTTTGCTGCAGGAGGGACTGGTGCACTTCACAAAATAGATGGCATCATGAGGATGGAAAATGATGTGGATATATTGAAGCAACATCTCAAGACATCAGTCAGGAAGTTAAAGCTTGGTCGCAAGTGGGTCTTCCAAATGGACAATGAACCCAAGCATACTTCCAAAGTTGTACATACAGTTGAAGTTAAAACTGTACATACTGTACATTTAAATAAACAATTCAAGTGGCTTCTGCATATTCCACCTGTGTGATGTGACCTATAGTTGAGACTGAGCACATTCAGCACCACAGATATGTGGTGTCTGGCCGGGTGCCGTATGTTTCAGACCTATTGATCAGCTGTAGAGCCACACAACAGGATCTCTACATGCTCTTCCTGTGTTGGTCACCAAACTGCAGACATAAGCAGGCAGCATTAGGGTTCCTGTGTCTCCCCTGGATGGATGTCTGAAGATCCACGAGGCAATTAACACTTCAAATGTCCTCATTGGATCCACCCTGTGTTTTGCGTCCTAAATGGCACTCTATTCCCTATCAGAGCCCATATATGCCCTGGTCAAAGTAGTGAATGTGGTGCCATTTGAGACACACAAGTGTTGTGTTCACCCTAATGCACTCAGCTGGAGCCACAAGCCCTGAGTAAATCGTTATGTAGGATTAATGACCCAGCTTCCAATCTGTACCATAATGGTCTGTGTCTGAGATCAACAGACAGAGCAGTGGAGACTATTTACAGATTCTGAATCTGGCTGGCCTGCCATATTGACTGAAGCCTATGTGTGGATGGCATGTTGCTGTTACACTAAGTTCATTATTACTGTATGTGCGTACACATGCATACAGACATACTCGCATTCAAACGCACACATGTGCACACAAACACACACACACACATACACACATAGTTCCACACATGCACTCAGAAACAGTGCCACACATGTACTCAAACGCATATAGTTAGCCTTGATGTCTTGTTTTTGTATGGTTATTTTCCTTAGGTTTTCTCTTTTTTCTCTTCTGTCCTTTCTGTTGGTTGTTGGCATTTTGGGTGGGTGGTTGTTTTGGTTGGGTTGGAGGGCGGCATTGGCTTGGGGTTTTGGAGGGGGGCATTGGCTTGAGTTTTTTTGGGGGGGACAGTGGGGGGTCTCAGATGGTTGACGGGCAGCTCTTGGGGGAACTGTGGGAGGATCTTGGATGGTTGGTGCGCTTGACCCTGGTAGTTCCTGTGGATCGCTCTGGATGGGAGTGTCTGCTAGATGACTGAATATAATGTAAATGTCGATTGTATGTTTTAAAATTTGAAAACACATAACTTAAAAAGCGTTAGCACTGGGTATTTCCGAAATGGCACCCATTTGGCTCTGGTCAAAAGTAGCTCGCTGCAATATATAGGGAATAGGTTGGCATTTTGGACACAGACACTTCTTTCTGTAGGTGAGAGAGTGCTGCTGCATGACAGGGATCCTGTCAGACTCGAGTAAAACTTTTGTCGCTTGCGTGTCTGTGTGAAGGCTGTGTCATCCTTTGTGACGTCACCTGTTGACGTGATTCCACATCAGTCAGGAAATGGCCTTGCTGAAGTACACAAGTATTTGGTTCAGATGCCTCTGACTCTCTCTCTCTCTGCCCTGAACTGAGATAACAGTCAGATATGTGGGACTTCCTCAGACAGAGAGTCGTTCCCCTGAGGAATAGTCTTGGTTCACCAGTTCATCTTGGTGTGAACTGGTCTCACTGTGAAGGTCTCATAACTGACATGTCTTATCTGTGGGTAGGACGTCAGTAGGGCGGTTCCACTAGTAGTGTTTCTCCTGAAGGCCTCTGTGGTCAGACACAGGTCAAACTCACTGTTTAGTGTGATAACAGGCTTTTCCACAGGAAATCACTTTACTAAGGCTGCGGCCCAAATGGCACCCTATTCCATAGTGCTCTACCTATTCGCCCCCTGGTCAAAAGTAGTGCACTATAGGGAATAGGGTGCCATTTAGGATGCATTTCTAACTCGAGTTCGTACTTTTTTTGCAGCTCTTGGCTCAGTAACAAAACCCCTCTGTAAGATAAAGCTGAAATAGACGGACCGAAAAATCTGATTTGTAAACACAAATTGAATCCCAAAAATATGAAATTCAATCTAGAGACAGATTTGTTGTTTGTAAACTGAGATTCACTCCCAATTAAAGTGAAGTGCCATCAGATTGATGCTAAGGGAAGATGACACCATTACCTGATTTTTCTACCATTGTGTATTCAAACAAACCAGACTGTAATCCACATCCATATTTTCTGAATGCCATATAGGATGTACATTCTATGGTCTGTCACACAATGTTCTGACTTCTATGGAAGTAACTGTTTGATTGAGGAGGGTTGCAGCAGGCTACAGCTCTGGTGACTGTGACAGTGTGGCTCTAGGATGAAGTGTGAGCGTGCGTTTCTGTGCACCATACAGGATGCCATATAGGGTGCTTTGTCTTGGGATTTCTGTGAAAGTAACAGTTTGATTGAGGTGGATTGTAGCAGGCTACAGAATAGCTCTGGTAACTGTGTGAAAGACAGTGTGCCTCTATGATATACTGTAGATCCTCACCAGTGAGAGACATAATAAGGCTGCACTGCAAGCGTTTTCTCTGACAGCCAGCCGGGCTGGTGTTGCCGTGGTGGTGGTGGTGATGGTATGTGTGGGGGGGGGGGGGGGGGGGCTGCAGTTGAGATGAAAACACTGTGATTGTTTGTACACGGCTGTGGCTGTTAAAACAATGGCAGCGTGTGTGAGAGCTAACCTCTCATGGTGATTACCATGGTGGGGTTGATTCCCACTTGATTGACAAAGCCCTGCCAATTGTGTCAGCGTGTCAGTCTGTGCTGTTCACTGGCGTCATTGTCAGGACCAGGTTTGTTGTTGCTCCCTCGGAAGTCAAGTAAAACAACTTATTTTAAGTAAGATATTGTTTTCATAGCAGCAGGATAGGCACCTTTCCAGTGTGGTACAGACACGATATGGTTTCAAACACACAGAATTGTCCTTCCCTTACTACACACAGACAGACCAGTATATTATTTTATTTTATGAAATGCATTTTACACGTTCACCCACTGAAAAATCACTAGCCTCTACGGCTACACACATCACTATATCTTACTTAAAATAAGTTGTTTTACTTGACTTCCGGTGTCGGGACAGCATGGTGAAAGGGCAGAGGGAGCAACAACAAACCTGGAAAGGTGCCTATCCTGCTGCTATGAAAACAATGACAGTGTGGTTTTGTTTGCTGCACACACTTCCTGTTAGAGTTGGTCTTCTCAGCTGCATTTTCCTGTGAGAGTCGATTCCAATCATTTGTGTTTGATGTCTGATAAGGGCTTAGAATGCCTCAAAGCCTAAAAAGGACTCCTTAACGATAGAAGCGCACACTGATAATTATACATAAAGCAATTAAGGAACATAATCTTATGAGAAAAAGCTCCATTCACCTCTATCTGGTTACAAATGAATTAATGGAAGAGGATCACCTTCTCCAGATGAATCATCAGAAGAGCACATTTTACTTTCAAATATCTCCCCCTCATCCTGTAGTAGGCGGACATGTCCCTCTCATCAGATGCTCTCATTAAAATGAATAGAACCCCTCTCGATCTTCCTTGTTATTATTAGCCTAGAGGGAAAACAAGTCACTTGATTAGTCAGCTACACTGGACAGTCTCTCACCTGCATTGCCCAGGCCTACTACACTATTTTAAGGAACCATTATTCATGTCTCTTTGTTTCTCTCCATAAAGGGGAGGCACGTTCCATCCCATTGAGCTAATGAGCGTAGATTTAATTATTATCCGTTCTCTCTTTCATCCACTCTACTTTTTTTTGACATAGAGTTATTGCAGACTCTTTGTAAGGACAGGCATTCAGTGTAATCTGTCACAGAGGTGAGGGGTGTGTGTGTGTATGCGTGCACGTGTTCATGTGTATTTTTGTGTGTGTGTGTGTCTACCTTATAGCAGACATCACTCCCCACTCCAGGATGTGTGACTGTGACGTGGATGTGTCTTCAGAGCCCACCAGCCCCAGGCTCTATGGTGAGTCCTCTGACAAATACTACCATGTGGACCGCTGGCAGAAGCTCCGCACCGCCGTCCGCAAGCTGGAGTTCTGGGAGAACTTCACCGCCGAGCTCATCGGGAGCGGCTTCTTCTCCAAAGTCTACAAGGTACCTGGTCCCTCAATAAGCCATCTGTAGTGAACCGAGAATGCATCGCAAATGGCACCCTACTACCTATATAGTGCACTCCTTTTGACCAGAGCCCTATGGGCCCTGGTAAAAATAGCGTACTATATGCACAATAGGGTTCCATTTGCGCTGCATATTTAAGACAAAGCATGTTTTGTGTTGGAATGGCTGAGCATACTGGCCATCAATCTGTTTGATTTTATGTGATGATATAATCACAATGAAATAATGGAGTCGTTAATTAATTTACCTGCAAAAACAGCTCCTTTCAGACAGTCACTTAAACATTTTGTACTGGTTATATTACTAGGTCTTGAGCAGGTTTTTTAGTGGTTAAACTGTAAAAATGTGTCTGTTTCTCTCAGGTGATTGACAGTACTGTGAAATAACTCTTGTCTGTTTCTTTCAGGTGATTCACAGTACTGTGAAATAACGTGTCTGTTTCTTTCAGGTGATTCACAGTACTGTGAAATGAACAGTACTGTGAAATAACTCTTGTCTGTTTCTTTCAGGTGATTCACAGTACTGTGAAATAACTCTTGTCTATTTCTCTCAGGTGATTCACAGTACTGTGAATTTATTATTGTCTGTTTCTCTTAGGTGATTCACAGTACTGTGAAATAACTCTTGTCTGTTTCTTCTCAGGTGATTCACAGTACTGTGAAATAACTGTGAAATAACTTGTCTGTTTCTTTCAGGTGATTCACAGTACTGTGAATTTATTATTGTCTGTTTCTGTTTTCAGGTGATTCACAGTACTGTGAAATAACTCTGTCAGGTGATTGTTTCTTGTCTGTTTCTGGTGATTCACAGCACTGTGAAATAACTCTTGTCTGTTTCTTTCAGGTGATTCACAGTACTGTGAAATAATTTATTGATTTGTCTGTTGTCTCTCAGGTGATTCACAGTACTGTGAAATAACTTGTCTGTTTTCTCTCTGGTGATTCACAGTACTGTGAAATAACTTGTCTGTTTCTTTCAGGTGATTCACAGTACTGTGAAATAACTCTTGTCTGTTTCTCTCTGGTGATTCACAGTACTGTGAAATAACTTGTCTGTTTCTCTCTGGTGATTCACAGTACTGTGAAATAACTTGTCTCTTTCTCTCTGGTGATTCACAGTACTGTGAAATAACTTGTCTGTTTCTCTCTGGTGATTCACAGTACTGTGAAATAACTTGTCTCTTTCTCTCTGGTGATTCACAGTACTGTGAAATAACTTGTCTGTTTCTCTCAGGTGATTCATAGTACTGTGAAATAACTTGTCTGTTTCTCTCAGGTGATTCATAGTACGAGCCATAAGGTGATGGTGGTGAAGATCTATAAGAATGATGTGGACCAGGATAGCATCGTGCGTGAGATCAGCCTCCTGCAAAAACTCTCCCATCCCAACATAGTCAGGTATTAGTCAGTTACACCTTTTTGTGATGCCGACTTATAATAGTTGGTATATGACCTTATTGATACCATGTAAGAATTTTGCATCATTGCTTATTAAATAAAATAAATATTAATAGATTCATTATACCTGTCAATGTAATAAATTAAATAAAAATTGTTTAGATAACATTAAGCCGGATAAGCTTATAATTTTTGATTTATGTAAGATTATCTGTGTTATTACAGGGCATACACTATGAATGGGAATGCTGGGATGCTTTGTGTACTTTATGTCGTGCAGTCAATGGCTCCAGAACATCATAATCTAGTAACCACAAAGGCCTATTCTACCCATCTGAAGTGGTTACATAAGGTGTGAAGGCATAGTTTCAAGTGGATGTTATGTCGCGCACCACAGAATCACGGCAGACCTTTCCTGAATTCCAATCCAAAATATAGGTTATTATACTGTACTTCCAGTCATACTTATGCTAAATATAGCTACCCAGAAATCACCTTTGTCTCAAGACATCTCCAGATAGCGTCATTTATATGTTTAAAGATGTCTCAAGACATGTCTCAAGACATCTCCAGACATCTTCATTTATGTCTTAACATGTCTCAAGACATCTCCACACATCTTCATTTATATGTCTTAACATGTCTCAAGACATCTCCACACATCTTCATTTATATGTCTTAACATGTCTCAAGACATCTCCAGACATCTTCATTTATATGTCTTAACATGTCTCAAGACATCTCCACACATCTTCATTTATATGTCTTAACATGTCTCAAGACATCTCCACACATCTTCATTTATATGTCTTAACATGTCTCAAGACATCTCCACACATCTTCATTTATATGTCTTAACATGTCTCACGACGTCTCAAGATATCTCCAGACATCTTCATTTATATGTCTTAACATGTCTCAAGACGTCTCAAGACCTCTCCAGACATCTTCATTTATATGTCTTAACATGTCTCAAGACATGGTGATGACTGGGTATGTATACACATGCTGCTGAGTCTGTGAGGTGCAGTAATGGCCACAGCAGGAGGGACATAGTACTACCTTGTCACGTAGGCCAGCTCTCCCCGTATGAAGTGGTTACATAAGGTGTGAAGGCATTGTGTTTGTCCAAGCAATCTTATTTTAGCCTTTCTTTCAAGGCCACAGTATCAGTGGTTATTAAACAGCACAGTTTATCTGCTGAAGTCAGAGCATAGAGAGTCAATGATGAAAGTGAATATGAGTCCAATACAATATGTACCTGGCACAGATAGGGCATCCAGCCCTCTGTGAGTGGGCCATACTCAAACAATGATGTGAAAATCTGAATAATTTCTAATGTTGGAGCCTGAGAACATTGCCTTCCTCCAAACCCAAATGGAATCCTATTCCCTGTATAGTAAACTACTTTAAACCAGGGCCCATAGGGTGCAATTTGGAACTTACTCACTGTTAGAATGGCAATGTTATCAGGCTCCAATGTCAGAGCACTGTAAGAAGACTGATATGTTCGGTGGTTTTATGTAAGCCGTTGGTAATAACCTTTCAGTCAAGGTATACTGTAAACCAGTGTCTGGAATGGATGTAGTTTTTAGGTTGTTACTCTCGGGTGAGCATTGGCTACCGGCGAGTTTCTTGATGTTGTTTCTGTTCACAAGAGTCTAGGTTGTTGTTGAATGTCTGGCTCAGCTGGTCCTCAAAACATGTTTTCAGCCCTGAGCATCTTATGTAACTTATTGTATATTATGACCTGGCAGACAGATAGTGTGACGACCGGTGGGGCCAGGAGTGGTGGTCTTATTAGCCACTAAACCATCTTCAAGTACAGTATATTATAAATGTCATTATGATTCCACATTATAATTCTGTTGTCCATATAAAATCAAAATTGTATTGGTCACATACACATATTTAGCAGATGTTATTGGAGGTGTAGCGAAATGCTTGTGGTCCTAGCTCCAACAGTGCAGTAGTATCTAACAATTCACAATAATACACAAATCTTAAAGTAAAAGAATGGAAATAAGAAATATATGAATAACATATTGTTGTGATTTATTCTAGGTATCTGGGGATATGTGTGAAGGAAGATAAACTCTACCCTATTTTAGAGGTGAGTGTTACTTCCTCCACCTTGTACGGATGACGACTTCATACTAGTGAGATGAGTGGGGAGACACACTGTCTGTTTCTAGGAGATGTACCCTGTACGTATAGAAGGTTGGGTTGTGTGTGAGCCTCTCCATCTGGGCAAATATGGCCTGTAAGCGACTGAAACATGTTGGGTTTTACAATAAAGAAGCAGTTTTATCAACTTCAAATAGTTGCTGAATTTCCTCAGAATTTCTTCAGTTTGCTACTCAATTCCTGCCCCTTGGTTGGAATGCCAGGTGTGGCAGTGTTCCTTATCCTTTAAACTCAACTCTTATATCCAGGTCTGTTTCAGTATGTGATGCTAATCTAATGAGGTGTCTATCTATTTCAGCATGTTAGTGGGGGCTGATGGGTGTCTATCTGTTTCAGAATCTTAGTGGGGGTTGATGTGGTGCATATCTGTTTCATCTGTTTATGTTAGTGGGGGTTGATGGGGTGTCTATCTGTTTGTCTATCTGTTTCAGTATGTTAGTGGGGGTTGAGTATGTTATGTTAGTGGGGGTTGATGGGGTGTCTATCTGTTTCAATATGTGAGGCTGACGGGCTGTCTATCTGTTTTAGTATGTTAGTGGAGGATGTCTGGAAGAACTGTTGGCCAGGAAGGATGTGTCTCTGTGCTGGAGGGAGAAGGTGGACCTAGCCTGTGACATCACCAGAGGAATGATCTACCTGCATTACAAGAACATCTACCACAGGGACCTCAACTCAAAGGTACAGTCGACCAGGGGAAATCCCACCCACATCTACAGTACCACAGGGACCTCAACTCAAAGGTACAGTAGACCAGGGGAAAACCCACCCACATCTACAGTACCACAGGGACCTCAACTCCAAGGTACAGTAGACTAGGGGAAACCCCACCCACATCTACAATACCACAGGGACCTCAACTCCAAGGTACAGTAGACCAGGGGAAACCCCACCCACATCTACAATACCACAGGGACCTCAACTCCAAGGTACAGTAGACCAGGGGAAAACCCACCCACATCTACAATACCACAGGACCTCAACTCCAAGGTACAGTAGACCAGGGGAAAACCCCACCCACATCTACAGTACCACAGGGACCTCAACTCCAAGGTACAGTAGACCAGGGGAAAACCCCACCCACATCTACAGTACCACAGGGACCTCAACTCCAAGGTACAGTAGACCAGGGGAAAACCCACGCACATCTACAATACCACAGGGACCTCAACTCCAAGGTACAGTAGACCAGGGGAAAACCCACGCACATCTACAATACCACAGGGACCTCAACTCCAAGGTACAGTAGACCAGGGGAAAACCCACCCACATCTACAATACCACAGGGACCTCAACTCCAAGGTACAGTAGACCAGGGGAAAACCCCATCCACATCTACAGTACCACAGGGACCTCAACTCCAAGGTACAGTAGACCAGGGGAAAACCCACCCACATCTACAATACCACAGGGACCTCAACTCCAAGGTACAGTAGACCAGGGGAAAACCCACCCACATCTACAGTACCACAGGGACCTCAACTCCAAGGTACAGTAGACCAGGGGAAATCCCACCCACATCTACAGTACCACAGGGACCTCAACTCCAAGGTACAGTAGACCAGGGGAAAACCCCATCCACATCTACAGTACCACAGGGACCTCAACTCCAAGGTACAGTAGACCAGGGGAAAACCCACCCACATCTACAATACCACAGGGACCTCAACTCCAAGGTACAGTAGACCAGGGGAAAACCCCACCCACATCTATCACAGGGACCCTAACCACAAGGTACAGTAGACCAGTGGAAAACCCCACCCATTTCTATTGTAGATTATTGTTGTATTTGTGGTGCATAGACCACAAAGTAACCCAGAAAGTGAAAAGGAAAAATAAGGATGGTCCGCACTCAGCATTTGCAGTGAAAGAAAGAGGAAGCTGTAAAGGATGTTACCTCACTCAGTGGCTGTGTCTGAAATGGCATCCTACTCCCTGTATAGTGCACTACGTTTGGCCTGGCTACAGCCACTGACTGATCTCTTTGACATTAAGAAAACCCCTACTCTTACGACAAACTTTAGCAACATTGGTGCTGTGACATCATGTAGTGATCACATTGGCAGGTTTCCCTTTTAAAAGAGGTCTTCTGACCTCAATGGGACTTCCTGGATAAATAATGGTTAAATAAATTGGTTTCAACTGTTGTGGACAAAGCAGGGAACAGTTGAGTTGAGGTTCATTCAGTAGTCAGACTGAGGCTGAGGATAACTCTCTACCATGTGGAAAAGATATCAGCCTAAAAAAATTGGTTGTCTCATTCCCAGTTGCCAGGTTCCACAGAAGTGCAGGTTGGTTATGTTATGTAGAGGGACGAGCAACAAGCACGGTCCATTGTCATGCTAATGTACTCCCACTCTGAGCTTTGTTATTGCACGCACACACACACACACACACACACACACACACACACACACACACACACACACACACACACACACACACACACACACACACACACACACACACACACACACACACACACACACACACACACACACACACACACACACACACACACACACACACACACCAACAGCCAGCCACTCTTTGTCTGGGAAAGTAGGAGCAATGGATCAATAGTAGAGTCCTGCCACCATCCTGACCTACCTCCCTTCTCTCTCTCTCTCTCTCTCTCTCTCTCTCTCTCTACCACTTCTCTCTCTCATATTTCTTTCCTTCTCTCTCCTCTTTCTCTCCTTGTCTCTCTCCCCTTCTCTCTCCCTCCCTCCCTCTTCACCATCTTCTCCATCTTTCCCACTCTCTCTCTCTCACTCCCCCCCTCTCCTCTCTCTCCCCTCCTTATCACCCTCTCTCTCTATCTTTCTCTCTCTCCCTCACCACATCCCATTTTACCAGTGACCTCTCTACTAACCATGGGAATACTGGTGGTGACACTGACGTGTTCCATACTGGCATTTAGCATGTCACCCAGAGGGACAATCCATTTGGCTCTGGTCTCAATGATGGCATTTTACCGGAAAGTAATTGGTGTGTCTGCAAAGCAGTACTGTTGTTTTTCCCCCTAGACCCCCCACTGGCATCATTAGAGTTGGCAAAAGGATGCACACGTCTGTCTTACGTCAAACAAACAATTGCTGTCTTCACAATTACAGAGAATGTTTCAAAAGATCAATGCTAGGATTGATGGCAGAGGCATATAGACAGACAAGGTCTTTTCTCATGTGGAATATGTTTCAATCTCTAAAGAAGGGACTTCAGTCTCTATAAATTATAGTGGATCCAAGCCAGACGTGCAAGGTAAATAATTATGTGCAGTGTATTTTCTGAAAAGGTCATGTTAGGTTAAACCAATTACTGTTTCAGTTAGAATCACACTATTAGGCTGCACAGCTCTTCTGGCATATCTTCTGTAGGAGAAATCATTAGAATTCAAAATGACCAGAATTAGGAAAGGTATGGTGGATGTAATTGCAAACGTAGATAATTTTAGTGAACTTGCTGTGTGTCCCAAATGGCACCCTATTCTGTATTTAGTGCACTACTTTCATAGGGTCCTGGTCAAAAGTAGTGCATTACATAGGGAATATGGTGACATTTGGGACACAGTCCTGGTTACAGTTTAGAGCAAGTCCTCAGTGTTCCATTGGAACAGCCCTTTTAATTCCCCCTGAAATTCTCCATTCTAGATCTGGTCTTCCGGGAACTGTTGCTTTTGTTTGGCTCTGAGGTGAGGGCCCATGCTAAATTTAGCGGTCAGGGTTGGTGCTTGGAGTGATACCCAGGTTGCCCAATAATCACAGGCTGCTGAATGAAAACACTGGAGAGAGGGGGCCTGTAGTGTGGTTCCCTTTGTAATGACTTCTAGATGCTAAGGAGACGTCAGCCAACTAGCTAGTCGGACAGCCAGCCAGTCAGCCAGGGCCTTCCTTCCCTCCCTCCTTCCCCCCCCCCTGCTCTGCTCCACACCCCTGTCAGCCTGCCTATCTGTCTATTTTTTTGCCCGTCTGCTTGCCTGTCTACATCCCTTGTTTTTGCCTGCCTGCCTGCCTGCCTGCCTGTCTACATCCCTTGTTTTTGCCTGCCTGCCTGCCTGCCTGCCTGCCTGCCTGCCTGCCTATATTTCAGTCTGTCTGCCTGCCCTGCTTGTCTCTTTTCCTGACTCTCTCTCTATCTCTGCCCGCCTGTCTATTTTCCTGACTCTCTCTCTATCTCTGCCTGCCTGTCTCTTTTCCTGACTCTCTCTCTATCTATGCCTGCCTGTCTCTTTTCCTGACTCTCTCTCTATCTCTGCCTGCCTGTCTCTCTGCCTGCTCGACTTATGTAACCGCTCCACTACCTTGTGTCTTCTAGAATAGCTCACCCACTCTCACTGAGCTCATCCAGCCCACTAGTGCTCTCTCCACACCTACAGTAAACCACCTACTATGGTAATCAATACCCAACACACATAGCTACATTTGGGCGTTGTTCTCAGTAGGCATAGATGCCAAATCAGGTGGATCATCAGGTAAGGACTGAAAAATGTAGCCTGGTGGGGAAGTGATTAGTGCAGACCTCATTGAGTCAGGCTATTTAAGAGTGTCTGGTCTGGCTGTCTGTATGTAGGGTCTCCTCTTCATACTGGCTGGCTTCCTTCCAAATGGCACCCCATTCCCATACAATGTGCACTACTTTGACCAGAGCCCTATATGGGCCCTGTTCAAAAGTAGTGGATTATAGGGAATAGGGTGCCATTTGGGATAGACACGCTGTTATATCTGCTTACACTATGGATATAATCAAGAGATGTGCCATGAGATGTTTATCAACACGTTTACTCAGCTTTCCCCATAGGCCTGATTTTGATTTGCTGAGGTAGCTAAAACAGCATTAAGTAAACCCACAAGCAGGTATAATGTGTGAGATTCGAAGGCAGAGAATGTTTAGTTGAGTTGTCTGTTTATTCAGACCAAGCTTGGCTATTGGGCTCCCAAGTGGTGCAGTGGATGAAGACACTGCATCACAGTGCCAACGTGTCACTGCAGTACCTGGTTCAAAACCAGGCTGTATCACATCTTTCTGTGATTGGGAGTCCTATATGGTGGTCCACTGTTGTCTGGAGTAGGCTGTCATTGTAAATAAGAATTTGTTCTATACTGACTTGCCTAGTTAAATTTTAAAAATGATTGTTGTTATTGTACTATAACAGTGTTATACTGCTCTCTGGTGGTAAGCAGGTGTCATACACAAATGCCTTGAGTGGCAGTACTACTCTAGTGCCAAAAAAAGGGACTCAATTAAATCTCCTTATTGTAATTATTACATGTTGTTCATTTGGCTGGATGTTATGTTGAAAATCATTTTCGATATGCACTGCAATGTCATGGTGAAATGGCTTGGCATACTGCGGTATACTGTGGAAAATCATATTCAATATACACTGTAAAAAGTACCTGCCTGACTCATTAAAGAAATTGAATAGTGGCAACTCGAACATCTCCAACAGTCAGTAGAACTCAAATCATAAAAGTGTTAGTACATCTTATTGACATATGAGTTAGTATCGCTTAATGTTTTGAGTACTGTTAAAGTTATTGAGTTGTTTCATATTTGAGTCACTCTAACATTTATTAATTAAGTTGATCTTACTTGATTCTATTATGTTTTACATCTTTACTTAAAATAATAAAGTAGTAGTCAGACACATTTATATTTTCATATTAAACACTTGATTTATTTGTGTTGTGCTGATATAGAATTATTACGTTTAAGTTATGAATACTTAATAATACCACGTGGCTCTATTTTTAAAGAATTGTGGGTAAAATGAAAATGTTTAGACTTCATGATAATTTTACATAACATTGTATGCATGTTTGAAGGCAGAAAAGTATATTTCTAAAATAGTATTAAGCAGTTTGTTGTGCTATGAGGTGTAATTGATTATGATGAACGGATATCAACACTGTCAGGGAAATTGATGTAAAATAATGAGACAAGCCATTCCCACAATCATCAAAATAATGTGCACTACTCTCAATGACAGAGGCTAATGCAACATAATGTGTAGTTACAGCTCCAGTATCTGCTATAAGAATGAGCACTGTGCTCAACAATGCATGCAAAGATGGGTTAAAATGACAAATTGTCAAATACATAGGACAATGTTTAACATTAAGGCACAATAATGCCGAAACGTTGTTGTTTTACACAATACATTACTGGGAGTTTATATATAGAGTGTTCGACTCTATTGATTTTTTATAGTTAAAATTTTAATCGCCGTCAGACAGCACCTCTACACAAAATAATGTTTTCTAGGTGTCAGCTCATGCTTTTTATTAAACATTAAGACACGATCACTGAAAATTACGAGGGCACCATCGCATTAGCCTAAAGCCACACACTGGCTTCATTCATTCTCAAAAATAATTCAAAGACATTATAATGTTTTCTAGGTGTCAGCTCATGCTTTTTATTAAACATTAAGACACGATCACTGAAAATTACGAGGGCACCATCGCATTAGCCTAAAGCCACACACTGGCTTCATTCATTCTCAAAAATAATTCAAAGGCATTAATAAATCATGTTTCGTGTCATTTGTAGTTAATTCTAATTATACAACGGGTGTCTCTAATCCTGAAAACTGATTGGTTAAAACCGCATTACATCCGTTGTCTATTCCACAAATTACCAACGGCTAAATCTATGACGTTGAAATGCCTATTTACTTTCTGTTCCATCTGACTGCGCAATCCACTGGCTCATCAGCCAAGGCAGGAAAGTTATACACTTGATCTCCACTATAAAAAGCATTTAGACATTATCTAACATTTATTTTAGACTAACAGTTAGTTTTCAACAGCGGATATTTGTATAATTACTGTCTGTCTCCGACATTTGCAACATTGTTTCAATATTCCAATTTGATCTCGAACTGTCCCATAGTAATGAACGTGTCGGGGTCGGGAGTCGTGGCGAAAGAGAGAGAGGCAGGCAGAGTTTCTCAGCCGGTCGAAATCATGAATCAGCTGACATCATTTTTATGGATATTTACAAAGAAATGTCAATTGAATAAAGGTCAAACTAAATAAAGTGCATCTAGTTTGCGGTCTTCCCAGCTTCAGATTGAAGTTATGGTGTTAACTGTGTTGTTGGCTAGCTCCTCAACCGTGTCCTAATGAGAGAGCACATTTCTATGCCAGGTACTTCATTAGCATATTATTATGTATGTATCCAAATAAATGTCACTAGAAAACAGCTTAAACAAATGCATCTACTGTTGTTTTTCTGTCTGCACTGTTTGACGTGTCTGTAAGTTAGACGTAGTTGGCTAGCTAGTAAGCAAGGGATAAGAACGTTGCCAGCCAGTATGGCAATGGAACATTTACAACGAATCCATAGATACAGAACAAAAAGACTGAACGACTGGGTCGCCTCCATAGATACAGAACAAAAAGGCTGAACGTCTGGGTCGCGTCCATAGATAAAGAACAAAAAGACTGAATGACTGGGTCGCGTCCATAGATACAGAACAAAAAGACTGAACGACTGGGTTGCGTCCATAGATACAGAACAAAAAGACTGAACGACTGGGTCGCGTCCATAGATACAGAACAAAAAGACTGAACGACTGGGTCGCGTCCATAGATACAGAACAAAAAGACTGAACGACTGGGACGCGTCCATAGATACAGAACAAAAAGACTGAACGACTGGGTCCAGAACAAAAAGACTGAACGACTGGGTCGCGTACATAGATACAGAACAAAAAGACTGAACGACTGGGTCCAGAACAAAAAGGCTGATCGACTGGGTCGCGTCCATAGATACAGAACAAAAAGACTGAACGACTGGGTCCAGAACAAAAAGACTGAACGACTGGGTCGCGTCCATAGATACAGAACAAAAAGACTGAACGACTGGGTCGCGTCCATAGATACAGAACAAAAAGACTGAACGACTGGGTCGCGTCCATAGATACAGAACAAAAAGACTGAACGACTGGGACGCGTCCATAGATACAGAACAAAAAGACTGAACGACTGGGTCCAGAACAAAAAGACTGAACGACTGGGTCGCGTACATAGATACAGAACAAAAAGACTGAACGACTGGGTCCAGAACAAAAAGACTGAACGACTGGGTCGCGTCCATAGATACAGAACAAAAAGACTGAACGACTGGGTCCAGAACAAAAAGACTGAACGACTGGGTCGCGAACAGAAAAAAGACCATAGATACAGAACAAAAAGACTAAACGACTGGGTCGCGTCCATAGATAGAGAACAAAAAGACTGAACGACTGGGTCGCGTCCATAGAAACAGAACAAAAAGACTGAACGACTGGGTCGCCTCCATAGATACAGAACAAAAAGACCGAACGACTGGGTCGCGTCCATAGATACAGAACAAAAAGACTGAACGACTGGGTCGCGTCCATAGATACAGAACAAAAAGACCGAACGACTGGGTCGCGTCCATAGATAGAGAACAAAAAGACTGAACGACTGGGTCGCGTCCATAGATACAGAACAAAAAGACTGAACGACTGGGTCGCGTCCATAGATACAGAACAAAAAGACTGAACGACTGGGTCGACAGAACGACTCCATAGATACAGAACAAAAAGACTGAACGACTGGGTCGAGTCCATAGATACAGAACAAAAAGACTGAACGACTGGGTCGCGTCCATAGATACAGAACAAAAAGACTGAACGACTGGGTCGCGTCCATAGATACAGAACAAAAAGACCGAACGACTGGGTCGCGTCCATAGATACAGAACAAAAAGACCATAGATACAGAACGACTGGGTCGCGACTGGGTCGCGTCCATAGATACAGAACAAAAGACCGAACGACTGGGTCGCGTCCATAGATACAGAACAAAAAGACCGAATGACTGGGTCGCGTCCATAGATACAGAACAAAAAGACTGAACGACTGGGTCGCGTCCATAGATACAGAACAAAAAGACCGAACGACTGGGTCGCGTCCATAGATAGAGAACAAAAAGACTGAACGACTGGGTCGCCATAGATACAGAACAAAAAGACTGAACGACTGGGTCGCGTCCATAGATACAGAACAAAAAGACTGAACGACTGGGTCGCCTCCATAGATACAGAACAAAAAGACTGAACGACTGGGTCGCCTCCATAGATACAGAACAAAAAGACTGAACGACTGGGTCGCGTCCATAGATACAGAACAAAAAGACTGAACGACTGGGTCGCGTCCATAGATACAGAACAAAAAGACTGAACGACTGGGTCACGTACATAGATACAGAACAAAAAGACTGAACGACTGGGTCGCGTCCATAGATACAGAACAAAAAGACTGAACGACTGGGTCGCGTCCATAGATACAGAACAAAAAGACTTAATGACTGGGTCGCGTCTCTAGCAACCGAAACAATAGAAGAAACGACCAGCCGGCTTGGGTAGCAACCCAAGATCTGTGTCGGGACTATATCTTGTGGAAGGATTACATATTATTAATATATTTATCAAAATAACGTTTTTAAGGAAAATATGTCAATCATTAATTGAATATGTTGGTAACCTGTTGTATAAAGTGGTAATGCTCTCGAAGCCGGTGTTTGGAGAATATATTGGCACGGTTTGCCGGCCCTCAACCATGGCAATATATCCTCCAAGTCCAAACACCGGCTTCGAGGGCATTATCACGTCACAGCCTATATGGCCAATTTATAGACTACTTTATAATGATTTAACTTCTTGAAACTCCCCATCCCGGATCCGGGATCGTGACTAAAGCCTCAGGCTCATTAGCATAACGCAATGTTAACAATTTCTGAAAATCGCAAATAAAATTAAAATAATGCGTTTGCTCTCAAGCTTAGCCTTTTCTTAACAACACTGTCATCTCAGATTTTCAAAATATGCTTTTGAACCATAGAAATTGACTAATTTGTGTAAGAGTATGCAAAGCTAGCATAGCATTTTGTGTAGCATGTAGCACGCAACATTTTCACAAAAGCCAGATAACCAAATAAATAAAATCATTAACTTTGAAGAGCTTCGGATGTTTTCAATGAGGAGACTCTCAGTTACATAGCAAATGTGCAGTTTTTCAAAAAAATATTATTTGTGTAGGACAAATCGCTCCGTTTTGTTCACGTTTGGCTATGAAAAAAACCCTGTATACAGTTATAGCCTGAAGCTCATTAGCATAATGTAACGTTAACGATTTCTGAAAATCGCAAATAAAATGAAAATAATGCATCTGCTCTCAAGCTTAGCCTTTTCTTAACAACACTGTCATCTCAGATTTTCAAAATATGCTTTTGAACCATAGAAATGTACTAATTTGTGTAAGAGTATGCAAAGCTAGCAATGCATTTTGAATAACATGTAGCACGCAACATTTTCACAAAAACCAGATAACCAAATAAATAAAATCAGTTACCTTTGAAGAGCTTCAATGAGGAGACTCTCAGTTACACACCAAATGCGCAGTGTTTCCTGAAAGCGTCTGTGTGTAGGAGAAATCGTTCCGTTTTCTACATTGCGCCTGGCTACTGAAACGAACCGAAAATGCAGTCACCTACAACGTAAAACTTTTTCCGGATTAACTACATAATATCGACCGAAACATGGCAAACGTTGTTTGGAATCAGTCCTCAAGGTGTTTTTTCACATATCTCTTCATTGACATGCAGTTCGTGGAAGCTTGCTTTACTCTCTGTATTGTTTGGAAAAATACTGGCAGGTGACTTTTGCGCACCAATTACAGGCGCAGGACACCGGGTGGACACGTGGTAAATGTGGTCTCTTATGGTCAATCTTCCAATGATCTGCCTACAAATACGTCACAATGCTGCAGACACCTTGGGGAAACGACAGAAAGGGCAGACTCATTCCTCTTGCGTTCACAGCCATATAAGGAGATCATGACAAACAGAGCCTCAAAAATCCTTGTCATTTCCTGGATGCCATCTCATCTTGGTTTTGCCTGAAGCTCACGTTAAAGGGCACGCACAGAGAAGATCTTTGTATTTCTGGACACGTCAGAGTGTTTTCTTTCGAACAGTAGCAATTATATGCATAGTCGAGCATCTTTTTGTGACAAAATATCTTGTTTAAAACGGGAACGTTTTTCATCCAAAAATGAAATTGCGCCCCTAGAGTTCAAAGAGGTTAATACAACAAAGTGTTGTTTAAATGCTGAATGCTTTAGGTCCCTATCAGCTTGTTTCGCACTGACAGATGTTTCACAATGTATTTCTTTGTAGGCTATAGCCTAAATAATTCATTTCCATTCTTTCTTAGTCACCCTGTCTGGCTCTGGACCTATTTAGAGTGTTTATATGCAGTTTAATATGACATGTAGCCTAATTGAAATGATGTGCGGTTCCTACATTCACCTTTTCATGTTTATTCAAATACTTTTAATTCCAATCATATGGTTTGGTTTCAATAGTTCAAAAACAAATGGTAGGTTCAGGTACTCACAAAAGAAGATGTGTGTTGGTTAAATTGGGATTTTAATGAATGGAGCGAATTTGGGGTAGCAGTTTTTTTCCCCTTGTGAGGGCAGAGTTTTTAGTGGAGCGGTTGGAAAGGATGTGGAGCACCAAAGTGGTCCATGAGCAATGAACAGGATTTACAACCGCTCAACTCCAATCGCTCAACTCCAACCGCATACAGTATGTATGTTCATTACAACAACAATTCTAGTAACTTCAATCGGTAGTGTCAAAAATTCACAAAACAGTTAAGTATTTACAATTTAAAAAGAAACATTTCTCCTGGGATTAAGTGTTTTACGTGGGTGCTTCTGTCCTGTGTGAGTCATATCCTCCGGACATTGTTTGGATAAATATGCCTTCATTCAACAATAGCTTCACTGTTGTCTTTTCGCTTCTACCCGTCAGCATGCCTGCCTGTCTTTCTGCCTGCCTGTCTCTTTTCCTGACTCTCTCTCTATCTCTGCCTGCCTGTCTCTTTTCCTGACTCTCTATCTCTGCCTGCCTGTCTCTGTCTGCATGTCTCTCTGCCTGCCTGTCTGCCTGTCTCTCTGCCTGCTCGACTTATGTAACCGCTCCACTACCTTGTGTCTTCTAGAATAACTCACCCATTCTCACTGAGCTCATCCAGCCCACTGGTGCTCTCTCCACACCTACAGTAAACCATCTACTATTCATGTGATTGTACTATAACAATGTTAGACTGCTCTCTGGTGGTAAGCAGTTATCGTAACACAAATGCCTAGAGTGGCAGTACTACTGTTGAATGAATTAATTTTGAAATGTATAAATTACTATTCAAACGTTTGGACACACCTACTCATTCCAGGGTTTTTCTTTATTTTTACTATTTTCTACATTGTAGGATAATAGTGAAGACATCAAAACTATGATGTTTAAAAAAAATGTATTTCACCTTTATTTAACCAGGTAGGCCAGTTGAGAACAAGTTCTCATTTACAACTGCGACCTGGCCAAGATAAAGCAAAGCAGTGCGACACAAAAAACAACACAGCGTTACACATGGAATAAACAAACATACAGTCAATAACACAATAAAAAAAGTCTATATACAGTGTGTGCAAATGATAAGGGGGGTAAGGCAATAAATAGGCCATAGTGGCAAAATATTTACAATTTAGCAATGAAACACTGGAGTGATATATGTGCAGAAGATGAATGTGTAAGTAGACATGCGGGTGCAAAGGAGCAAAAGAATAAATAACCGTATAGGGATGAGGCAGTTGGATGGGCTATTTACAGATGTGCTATGTACAGGTGTAGTGATCTGTGAGCTGCTCTGACAGCTGGTGCTCGAAGTTAGAGAGGGAGATATGAGTCTCCAGCTTCAGTGATTTTTGCAATTCATTCCAGCCATTGGCAGCAGAGAACTGGAAGGAAAGGCAGCCAAATGAGGAATTGGCTTTGGGGGTGACCAGTGAAATATACCTGCTGCAGCTACGGGTGGGTGCTGCTATGGTGACCAGTGAGCTGAGATAAGGCGGGGCTTTACCTAGCAAATACTTATAGATGACCTGGAGCCAGTGGGTTTGGCAACGAATATGAAGCGAGGGCCAGCCAGCAAGAGCATACAGGTCGCAGTGGTGGGTATAATCATGTATTAACCAAAACACTGTTAAACAAATGTATTTTATATATTTTAGATTCATCAAAGTAGCCACCCTTTGCCTTGATGACAGCTTTGCACACTCTTGGCGTTCTCTCAACCACCTTCACCTGGAATGCTTTTCCAACAGTCTTGGAGGAGTTCCCACATATGCTGAGCACTTGTTGGCAGCTTTTCCTTCACTCATCCCAAACCATCTCAATTCGGTTGAGTTCAGGTGATTGTGGAGGCCAGGTCATCTGATGCAGCACTCCATCCCTCTCCTTCCTGGTCAAATAGTCCTTACACAGCCTGGAGGTGTGTTGGGTCATTGTTCTGTTGAAAAACAAATAATAGGCCCACTAAGCGCAAACCAGATGGGATGGCATATCGCTGCAGAATGCTGTTGTAGCCATGCTGGTTAAGTGTGCCTTGAATTCTAAATAAATCACTGACAGTGTCACCAGCACAGCACCCCCACATCATCACACCTTCTCCTCCATGCTTCACGGTGGGAACCACAAATGCAGAGATCTTCTGTTCACCTACTCTCCGTTTAACAAAGACATTGTGGTTGGAACCAAAAATATCCAATTTGGACTCATCAGACCAAATTGCAGTTTTCCACATGTCTAATGTCCATTGCTCGTGTTTCTTGGCCAACGCAAATCTCTTCTTATTATTGGTGTCCTTTAGTAGTGGATGATTCTTTGCAGCAATTTGACCATGAAGGCCTGATTCAGTTGATGTTCAGATGTGTCAGTTACTGAAACTATGTGAAGCATTTATTTGGGCTGCCATCTGAGGTGCAGTTAATTACCGATTTCTCAGGCTGGTAACTCTAATGAACTTATCTTCTGCAGCAGAGGTATCTCTGGGTCTTCCTTTCCTGTGGCGGTCCTCATGAGAGCCAGTTTCATCATAGCGCTTGATGGGTTTTGCAAATGCATTTGAAGAAACGTTCAAAGTTCTTGAAATGTTCCGTATTGACTGACCTTCAGGTCTTAACGTAATAATGGGCTGTTGTTTTTCTTTGCTTATTTGAGCTGCTTTTGCCATAATATGGACTTGGTCTTTTACCAAATAGGGCTATCTTCTGTATACCACCCCTACGTTGTACCTACCACCCCTACCACTTTTTTTGTTACTACATGATTCCATATGTGTTATTATTCTACAATGTAGAACATTTTCAAAATAAAGAAAAACCCTTGAATGAGTAGGTGTGTTAAAACTTTTGACTGGTACTGTATACACTTACATGATTTGTATATGTCTGACTCATCAGAACTGTCTGATCCGTGTGACGGCGCGGGGCAGGGAGGCCCTAGTCACAGACTTTGGCCTGGCCAGAGAGGTGGTGGAGCTGCCGGTTAAAGACCCAGAGAGGAAGCTCTCCCTGGTGGGATCTGCCTTCTGGATGGCCCCGGAGATGTTGCGTGGGGAACCCTACGATCGCAAGGTAAGGATACGTCACCAAGACCCTTCATTTGAGTAAATACCCTTGCCTGAGTCAAAACTGACCATAGATCAGGAGGCCCAACAAGGCCGCTGAGTTTGAGAAGATGTGGTCAAAAATACTTTGGGTAGAAAGTTACAGAGCTTTGTCATGTCTTAGTATCCTAGTAGTTGGAACACAGCTCATCGTTGGTTGGCTCTCTGTATGACAGACGTGATTCTGTGTTGTCACCAGGTGGATGTATTTTCCTTTGGAATTATGCTGTGTGAAATACTGGCAAGGATCCCTGCAGACCCAGAGATTCTACCAAGAACCCAGGTAAAGCTCTACTCTGTTTTTACGTTATATACGACTACACAGATCCAGGTTTTCTACCATGTGTGAATGCTCTGCCATGCAACTTGTGTGAAATCTCTGGCATATGGACCATGTGTGAAAGCTCAGCCCTATTAACCGTGTCTGTGTGTTTGACAGGACTATGGCCTGGATGTGAGTGCATTTAGGGAGCTGGTGGGCGGGTGTCCTCAGCGGGTGTTGGAGCTGGCAGCCAGCTGCTGTCTGGTGAGTACATACAGTATACTTTAAAGTACAGTTCATACAGAAAACGTTACAGCATAGTTCATACAGTATACCTTACATTCTGTTGAGTGCATAGAGTACAGTATACTTTACAGTACAGTTCATACAGTATATGTTACAGTACAATGCATATAGTATAATTTACAGTATAGTCCATACACTATACTTTACGGTACATACTGTATACTTTAGTTTGGTGAGTAGATATATTACAGTATGCTTTACAGTACAATTCATACAGTATCCTTTACAGTACAGTTCATACAGTATACTTTACAGTACAGTTCATGCAGTATTATTTACAGTCTGGTGAGTAGATATAGTAAAATTTACTTTGCAGTACAGTTCATACATTATACCTTACAGTACAGTTAATGCAGTATACTTTACAGTACAGTTCATACAGTATAATTTACAGTCTGGTGAGTAGATATAGTAAAATTTACTTTGCAGTACAGTTCATACCTTATACCTTACAGTACAGTTAATGCAGTATACTTTACAGTACAGTTCATACAGTATAATTTACAGTCTCGTGAGTAGCTACAGTACAGTATACATTACAGTACAGTTTGTGGTTGCCCACAGCCGGATGAAGGTATATTTTTGCTCTATACACTTGGTAGCATGAACTTGTTGAGGATAGGGGGCAGTATTTTCACTTTGGATGAATTGCGTGCCCATTGTGAACTGCATCCTACTCTGTCCTAGATTGCTAATATATGCATATTATTACTATTTGATAGAAAACACTCTGAAGTTTCTGAAACTGTTTGAATTATGTCTGTGAGTATAACAGAACTCATAGGGCAGGCAATCTTCCAAAAAGAAAGTGAAATTCTGAATACATGGCTAATTTCAAGTCATCGCCTATCCACTTCACAATAAGATATGGATCTGGTAGCACTTCCTACGCCTTCCACTAGATGTCCTCATTCAGTAGAATGTGGAATGGAGCTTTTGGTGTGAACTGGTGTGACCGAATGGGAGGGGAAATAGTCACTGTCCCGACAGAATTTCCCTGTGGTGCATTTCTCTGTGGGTGCCACCGTTGTTCCATTTGGCTGCAGATGACAACGTATGATCCGGTTGGAACGTTATTGGATATATATGAAAATAACATCCTGAAGATTGATTCTCTACTTAGTTTAACCAGTTTATTTGACCTGGAATATATCTTTTTGAAGTTTTTGTGCGAGGTGTCCTGGACCAGCGTCAGCATTTGGGCATGTGAGCTGAAAGTGCTAGCAAATGCAGCTAATTGGATGCTAGTATTGGACATTATGGAACAAAACAACAATTTATTGTGGAACTAGGACTCCTTGCACTGCATTCTGATGAAAGATCATCAAAGGTAAGGGAATATTTCTGATGTAATTTCGTATTTCTGTTGACTCCAACATGGCGGAGAAATACTTTTACGTCTGAGTGTTGTCTTAGACTATTGCATGGTAGGCTTTTTCCATAACGTTAAAAAAAAATCTGACACAGCGGTTGCATTAAGAACCAGTGTATCTTTAATTATATGTAGAACATGTATCTTTAGTCAAAGTTTATGATGAGTATTTCTGTTATCTGGTGTAGCTTTCTATAATTCCTCCGGATATTTTGGAGGCATTTCTGAACATGGCGTCAATGTAAACCGAGATTTGTGGATATAAATATGCATATTATCGAACAAAACATAAATGTATTGTGTAACATGTCATATGAATGTCATCTGATAAAGATTTTCAAAAGGTTAGTGATTCATTTTATCTCTAATCCTGCTTTTGTGACTCTATCTTTGGCTGGAAAAAATGGCTGCGTTTTCCCTTTGATTTGGTGGTGGTCTAACATAAATATATTTTTAAAATATACTTTAAAAATTGGACATGATGGGTAGATGAACAAGATGTTTATCTTTCATTTGAGGTATTGGACTTGTTAATGTGTGAAAGTTAAATATTTCTAAAGAATATTTTTGAATTCCCTGCGCCACCTTTTCAGCTGGATGGGGGGGTGGAGTTCCCCTCGGGGATCGCCTTGCCATAACAGGTTTTAAGGTTTGTGAGTTTACTTGTTTCTTACAGCCTGGTGACCAATAGAGAGCCCTAGCTGTGTGTAAACTTAAAGTGGCAATCAGTAGTTTAAACAATAGCAAAGCCGCCTCCCCATCCTTTTTTTGATAAAAACTGAGGGATAGGGCTGGAGGAATGTAACCAGTCTCAAATTCATGGACAGAGCTATGGATGCAAGGAAGGACCATACATGATATTCAAATTATAGTTTTAACAATGTTTTGTGGTGTTTGTTTACATTTACTTTGTTTACAAACAGTAGCGTGAAACAAGCTTATTTTGGTTCTGATGGGGTACGACAGTTGAACTAAGCTCATGAGGCATTTATAAGTTATATTCTTCAAGAATCAATGGGTACATTTAATTAATTCAGAAGTCCAAGAATAGATGAAGCAACTGCAGATTGCTACTTTAACACAACATGAAATGGAACGTCAAAATATCTTGGTCTCTGGTCTGATGCCAGACTTCCTCCATCAGAAGTAGTTGTCCAGGGCCAGTATTCACAAAGGCCCCAGTTCCGACCTGAGTGAAGTGTGCATAAATGGAATGTTATTCCCTTTTTATGCACTTTTCTCTATATGTGTACTCTGACCTTAAACATAAGCATAAAAATAGCATGCATGTTCATGGTTAACCCGCTATTCATTCTAGGAGGAGATCTAAGAAATGAGGGTGTGGTAGAGGTGTGTCTATAGATAAGCTGGATTCTGACCTTGATTTAATTCCCTCATAAATCCAGCACTATTACGTGTGAGGAAACCAGGGAAAAATGCAGCGCTGCAAATTCAAATAAAATGATATAAAAATCAAACTTTCATTAAATCACACATGTAAGATACTAAATTAAAGCTACACTGGTTGTGAATCCAGCCAACATGTCAGATTTTAACCTCTAGCGTCGAGCAATCCCGTATCCGGAAGCGTAATCATAGCCTCAAGCTCATTAGCATAACGCAACGTTAACTATTCATGAAAATCGCAAATGAAATGAAAGAAATATATTCACTCACAAGCTTAGCCTTTTGTTAACAACACTGTCATCTCAGATTTTCAAAATATGCTTTTCAACCATCGCTACACAAGCATTTGTGTAAGAGGTATTGATAGCTAGCATAGCATTAGCCTAGCATTCAGCAGGCAACATTTTCACAAAAACAAGAAAAGCATTCAAATAAAATCATTTACCTTTGAAGAACTTTGGATGTTTTCAATGAGGAGACTCTCAGTTAGATAGCAAATGTTCAGTTTTTCCAAAAATATTATTTGTGTAGGAGAAATCGCTCCGTTTTGTTCATCACGTTTGGCTAAGAAAACAAACAGAAAATTCACTCATTACAACGCCAAACTTTTTTCCAAATTAACTCGATAATATCGACAGAAACATGCCAAACGTTGTTTCGAATCAATCCTCAAGGTGTTTTTCACATATCTATTCGATGATAAATCATTCGTGGCAGTTGTGTTTCTCCTCTGAAGAAAATGGAAAAATGCACGCAGCTGGAGATTACGCAATCATTTCGACGGAGGACACCAAGCGGGCACCTGGTAAATGTAGTCTCTTATGGTCAATCTTCCAATGATATGCCTACAAATACGTCACAATGCTGCAGACACCTTGGGGAAACGACAGAAAGTGTAGGCTCATTCCTGGCGCATTCACAGCCATATAAGGAGACATTGGAACACAGCGCCTTCAGAATCTGGGCCATTTCCTGTTTGAAATTTCATCTTGGTTTCGCCTGTAGCATCAGTTCTGTGGCACTCACAGATAATATATTTGCAGTTCTGGAAACGTCAGAGTGTTTTCTTTCCAAAGCTGTCAATTATATGCATAGTCAAGCATCTTTTCGTGACAAAATATCTTGTTTAAAACGGGAACATTTTTTTATCCAAAAATTAAAAGAGCGCCCCCTATATCGAAGAAGTTAACAAGGCTTTTTGGCGAAAGCATAAGAAGCTATTATCTGATGATAGCACAACAGTCTGTGTGAGTCTGTGTTCTAATAGATGATAGATGGTGTAAAATGATGATTGTCAGGAATAAAATCTGCACTCCTGATATAGAAATACTATCAGTGTCACTACTTCTACCTCCTCCGTGAATTCACCATGCGTTTTCTGACTGTTGTTTATATCCATGCGAGAGCAAACCGTGTCAATGCAGACATAATTTTTTCAACCCACTAAAGAGCTTGATGCGATTTCCCCTGATGCGCCCAAATTCTTCATGGGGGTTTAGCTGCACTCTCAAGCTCACTTTGAATACTTACACCCAGTATGTGACTTGTCTAACAAGGAAAAATAAGATCATTGACTTGTGTTAATACTCAGTCTCCAAAGCGTATTCATCCTTGGCTAGACCTTCACTGGGTGGATCAGATCATAACACTGTTTTTCTACGACCAACTTACACACAGTAACTCAAAAGGGAGAAGGGGTTACAGGTGATACAAACAGATACAGGTGTGGGACAATGACAGTATTGATCAATTGCAGGGATGCTTTGATTGTACCACCTGGAGTGGATTTGAAGAATCATCAGCTGACCTGAACGAGTTGACTGATATCTGGCTATATTGAATTCGGTGTTGATTTGGTGATCCCCAAAAAACATGTAAGATATTTCCTAACAACAAACTATGGGTGACCAAATATTTGAGTGGATCCGGGGATCCACTCAAAAGAAAATATGTACAGAGAAGTGAACAAAGGGATAAACTGGCGAGATGCCAGTACAAGATACGGTGAAAGAGATATGGTCACAGGGAGACTCTCCAGTACAAGGATAAGGTGAAAGAGATATGGTCACAGGGAGATGCCAGTACAAGATAGGAGACTCTCCAGTACAATGTGAAAGAGATATGGTCACAGGGAGACTCTCCAGTACAAGGATAAGGTGAAAGAGATATGGTCACAGGGAGACTCTCCAGTACAAGGATAAGGTGAAAGAGATATGGTCACAGGGAGACTCTCCAGTACAAGGATAAGGTGAAAGAGATATGGTCACAGGGAGACTCTCCAGTACAAGGATAAGGTGAAAGAGATATGGTCACAGGGAGACTCTCCAGTACAAGGATAATGGGAAAGTACAAGGATAAGGGAAAGAGATATGGTCACAGGGAGACTCTCCAGTACAAGGATAAGGTGAAAGAGATATGGTCACAGGGAGACTCTCAGTACAGTACAAGGATAAGGATGAAAGAGATATGGTCACAGGGAGACTCTCCAGTACAAGGATAAGGTGAAAGAGATATGGTCACAGGGAGACTCTCCAGTACAAGGATAAGGTGAAAGAGATATGGTCACAGGGAGACTCTCCAGTACAAGGATAAGGTGAAAGAGATATGGTCACAGGGAGACTCTCCAGTACAAGGATAAGGTGAAAGAGATATGGTCACAGGGAGACTCTCCAGTACAAGGATAAGGTGGAAAGAGATATGGTCACAGGGAGACTCTCCAGTACAAGGATAAAGGGAAAGAGATATGGTCACAGGGAGACTCTCCAGTACAAGGATAAGGTGAAAGAGATAATGGTCACAGGGAGACTCTCCAGTACAAGGATAAGGTGAAAGAGATATGGTCACAGGGAGACTCTCCAGTACAAGGATAAGGTGAAAGAGATATGGTCACAGGGAGACTCTCCAGTACAAGGATAAGGTGAAAGAGATATGGTCACAGGGAGACTCTCCAGTACAAGGATAAGTGGAAAGAGATATGGTCACAGGGAGACTCTCCAGTACAAGGATAAGGGGAAAGAGATATGGTCACAGGGAGCCTCTCCAGTACAAGGATAAGGTGCAACAGATAATATCACAGGGAGACTCTCCAGTACAAGGATAAGGTGCAACAGATAATATCACAGGGAGACTCTCCAGTACAAGGATAAGGTGAAAGAGATATGGTCACAGGGAGACTCTCCATTACAAGGATAAGGTGCAACAGATAATATCACAGGGAGACTCTCCAGTATAAGGATAAAGTGCAACAGATAATATCACAGGGAGACTCTCCAGTATATGGATAAAGTGCAACAGATAATATCACAGGGAGACTCTCCAGTACAAGGATAAGGTGCAACAGATAATATCACAGGGAGACTCTCCAGTACAAGGATAAGGTGTAACAGATAATATCACAAGGAGGCTCTTGGTCTGCCTGGTTGTGCATTAAGAATATGGCAAACACCCCTTTCAAATGTCGGCAATGTATCGATTCCTGCCTAGACGAGAGGGTGTGCCTCTCTACAGCCAATGAACGAAACAAGTTCTTCACCCGCTTTGAAACAGGTGGCTCCCCCGGCCTGTCAGCAGGAGGATGTCATGGCAACCGAGAAAATCTATTGTTGTACCTGTCCCAAAAACCTCTCATCCCATCTGTATCAAATGATTACAGACCTGTAGCTCTTACCTCTCCCTTGATGAAATCTCTTGAAAAGATCATCAAGGCATAATCAACACCACCAGAAACCTTCTTGATCGCCTCCAATTTGCATACCGGTCAGAGAGGGGGACAGATTACGCCATCCTCTCTTACATATAGTGTACATGCATTTGTAGGGCAGTAAAACCCATGTGCTTATTATGTTTGCAGATTTCTCCTTTGCATTTAACACAATCCATTGGTCCTCACGGACAGACTGAGAGGAGACTTGGTACTTTATGCTATGCTTATCACATGGATCACCAACTTCCTAACTGAAGTTGGTGATCCTCTCAGTAGGTTACGAGTTGGCAACACACTCTCTGAGGTGTGCACTACCCCAGTTGGAACCCCACACGGCAGTGTTCTTTCAACAGTACAATACATCCTGTATACAGACAGCTGCCAGAGCCGGTTCCCGCTGCCAGAGCCGGTTCAAATTGTGCAGTAATTTGGGACATGTAGCCTATTTGAATCATTATGGAACTTAGACCACACGTAGAAAGTTAACCTTTCTAACGCAGGCGTTCGGCTAGCAGAACCCCTCGACAACATTCCGCTGAAAAGGCGGCATGCGAAATTCTATTTTTTTTTAAATATGTAACTTTGACACATTAACAAGTCCAATACAGCAAATGAAAGAAACTTCTTGTTAATTTACCTATCAGGTCCGATTTCAAAAAGGCTTTACAGCGAAAGCACTACATATGATTATGTTAGGTCTGAGCCAAGTCACAAAAACACACAGCCATTTTTCCAGACAAAGATAGGAGTCACAAAAAGCAGAAATATAGATAAAATTACTCACTAACCTTTGATAATCTTCATCAGATGACACGCATAGGACATCACGTTACACAATAAATGTATGTTTTGTTCGATAATGTACATATTTATATCAAAAAATCTCAGTTTACATTGGCGTGTTACGTGCAGTAATGTTTTGATTCCAAAACATCCAGTGATTTTGCAGATAGCCACATCAATTTACAGAAATACTCATAATAAACATTGATAAGAGATACAAGTGTTATTCACAGAATTAAAGATAGACTTCTCCTTAATTCAATCACTGTGTCAAATTTGTTTTTACATTACGTAATAAGCATAATCTGAGTACAGTGCTCGGAGCCCAATCCAGCCAATGAAATATCCTCCATGTTGGAATCAACAGAAGTTAGAAATAACATTATAAATATTCACTTACCTTTGATGATATTCATCAGAATGCACTCCCAGGAATCCCAGTTCGACAATAAATGACTGATTTGTTCCATAAAGTCCATAATTTATGTCCAAATAGCCACTTGTTGTTAGTGTGTTCAGTCCAGTAACCCATCTTCATGAGGAGCGAGCACAACGTCCAGACAAAAACTTGAAAGGTTCCGTTACAGGTCGTAGAAACATGTCAAACGATGTATGGAATCAATCTTTAGGATGTTTTTAACATGAAACTTCAATAATGTTCCAACCGAAGAATTCCATTGTCTATAGAAAAGCACTGGAACGAGAGCTAACTGTGTCGGGACCGCGTGTCACGAACCTGAGACACTCTGCCAGGTCACTGACTCATTCAGCTCCCTTCCCCCCTCCTTTATAGCAGATGTCTGAAACAAGTTTCTGAAGACGGTTGACATCTAGTTGAAGCCTGTGTATTCGGTAAGCCAAGCTTTGAAAAACTACAAACCTCAGATTTCCCACTTCCAGGTGGATTTTTCTCAGGTTTTCGCCGGCCATATGAGTTCTGTTTTACTCACAGGCATCATTCAAACAGTTTTAGAAACTTCATAGTGTTTTCTATCCAATACTAATAATAATATGCATATATTACCATCTGGGACTGAGTAGGAGGCAGTTCACTCTGGGCACACTATTCATCCAAAAGTGAAAATGTTGCCCCCTATCCCAAACAGGTTAAACGGTTCACGACGACTGACCATACCAACTACTGAGAAGTGTGTAGGAAAGGCTTGTGTAGGAAAGTCATTTCCTAAACCAGAATCGTACCCAAAGCGTCTTAGGGTGGAAATGCTGATCTAGGATCAGGTCCTCCCTGTCCAAATCATATTTATTTTTATATTAAAAACAAAACTGATCCAATATACTGTGATAGAAAAATGTAATATTTACCTGATTTGTTAGATATTTGATGATTAAATACTTAACTAAACAGTAAGACAATTAAATGTCTGTGTGAACTGAGAGGAGCCTAAAACCTACAGCTGGAATTCCATAGATAAGATGCGGTGGGTGTAACAGAGATAGAGAGAGCCTGGAGGAACAGAACAAAACCCTCATTGTCTCATCATCCTTGTATCTGGAAAATAACACCAGAGACAGATGACCACAGGAGATGAACGCAATCTATATGTGAGGGCTGGAACTAAGCATTCTTGGTATCAGCTGTATAAGAAACAGCATTGTCTGTAAAGGTTAGGCTGCTCGGCCCAACAGACAAGAGTGTTGGGCTGACTAGTCTCATTATTGCAATAATTTATCGATATTGAATAAAGATGATTGTTTGAAGGAATGTCAAAGTCTCTCTCAGTACTGACATTTCCACGACAATACGCACTCCTACTCTGAGTCGCTTTGTGAACAGTTACATTTAAACCCCAAACAAGGCCAAATACTGATCCTTATGTTCTCTCTGTGTGTTCAGATGGAGTCCTTCAGGAGACCAGCATTCACAGAGCTGCTGGATGAACTGGGGGAGATCGCTGAGACTCTGGAACCGTCCCCTAACCCGCCCCCTAACTCAGAGCTGACTACTGGGTGAGCTGCCTGGGTTGGCCGAAGCCCCACCCACCCATCTATCCTGAGGAGGACTGGAGGATTTGGGATTTGTATATGAGCTCAATCCCAAATGGCACCTTATTCCTTATATAGTGTACTATGTTTTACCAGAGCCTTGTGCTCTGGTCAAAAGTAGTGCACTGTATAGGGAATAGGGTACCATTTGGGAAGCAACAATAGACAGTTGCACAGGGGCAGGGGCACAACACTTCACCAGGATGACCTCTCTACAGGGGCTGACCTCTCTGTTTGTGCCTGCCTACACTGCACCTAAACTGCACCTACAGATGTGTCGGGGGTAGCTCCACAGTTTTCAAGTGAGACCCTGGTGAAATAATGGATGGAATAGGCAGTATGTATCTTGAAGAGAGGGTTTCTTTGGAAGGTTTCTCTGGAAGCTTTATTTGACCAGTTCACACACTTTGTGTACAGGTGATAGAAGTTGGGCATAATTTTGCTTAACGGCATGTCTTTCCTTAACTTACATTTTCTTAATCTCATAAACTGCTTTTTCAAAATTTGTTGTTGTTGTTGTTGTTGTTGTTAATGTTTATGACAGTGTTTCGTGATGTAACTGATGATGATGAGGATAAACATGATGATGAGGAGGATGGTGATTGAGGATGATGGTGATGGAGGATGATGGTGATGGAGGGTGATGGTGATGGAGGGTGATGGAGGATGATGGTGATAGTGTTGGAGGAAGATGGTGATAGTGATGGAGGAGGATGGTGATGGAAGAGGATGGTGATGGAGGATGATGGTGATAGTGATGGAGTATGGTAATGGAGGAGGATGGTGATGGAGGAGGATGGTGATGGAGGAGTGTTGTGATAGTGATGGAGGAGTATTGTGATAGTGATGGAGGATTATGGTGATAGTGATGGAGGATGATGGTGATGGAGGACGATGTTGATGGAAGAGAATGGTAATGGAGGACGATGGTGATAGTGATGGAGGACGATGGTGATGGAAGAGGATGGTAATGGAGGACAATGGTGATAGTGATCGAGGATGATAGGGATGGAGGACGATGGTGATGGAAGAGGATAGTGATGGAGGAGGATTGTGAAAGTGATGGAGGAGGGTGGTGATGGAGGAGGATTGTGATAGTGATGGAGGACGATGGTGATGGTGGATGATGGTGATGGAGAATGATGGTGATGGAGAATGATGGTGATGGAGAATGATGGTGATGGAGAATGATGATGATGGAGGAGGATGGGGTTGGAGGAGGATTGTGATAGTGATGGAGGATGATGGTGATAGAAGAGGATGGTGATGGAGGATGATGGTGATGGAGGATGATGGTGATGGAGGAGGATGGTGATAGTGATGGAGGATGATTGTGATAGTGATGGAGGAGGATGGTGATGGAGGAGGATAGTGATGGAGGAGGATGGTGATGGTGATGGAGGATGATAGTGATAGAGGATGATGGTGGAGGAGGAGGAGGATGGTGATAGTGATGGAGGACGATGGTGATTGAAGAGGATGTTGATGGAGGAGGATGGTGATGGTGATGGAGGAGGATGGTGATAGTGAATAAGGAGGATGGTGATAGTGAATGAGGAGGATGGTGATAGTGAATGAGGAGGATGGTGATAGTGAATGAGGAGGATGGTGATGGAGGAGGATGATGATGATGGTGATGGAGGAGGATGATGGTAATGGAGGGTGATGGTAATGATCATGATGATGATTATGGTAGGGAGAGGATGGTGATGGAAGAGGATGATGGTGATGATGATGACGGTGATCATGATGATGATGGTATTGGTTTCTCATGATGGTGATGGTGATGATAGTGATGATGATGATGATGATGGTATTGGTTTCTCATGATGGTGATGATGATAGTGAATATGATGATGATGATGGTGAAGATGATGGTATTGGTTTCTCATGATGGTGATGATGTTGAGGATGATGATGATAGACACTCATCCGTTGATTTATTTCCTTCAACCGTTGTTTTCTATTGTCTTTCTATTTCTATTCTATTGTTTTTTTCCACTCTGCCTAAATCATCAGACGCTAGAGTGACGTCATGCTCAACTCTCCATGTCACCTCTTTTCAAACATGATATTGCTTCAGTTCAGTTAGCTGAGCTGTGAATAGGGCTGTTGCTTTACAAGGAACTCAACAAAGACATCACCATCAATTCAGCTAGCTAGCGCAATACAGACGGCAGGCAGGCTAATACCAGTGGGTGCACAGTGGATAGGTATACCCAGTGGGCAAAACTGGTTGAAAATACGTAATTTCAATCAGTTTTTCCCACTGGGTTACGTCATTAGCTAGTTAGTAAAGTTCAGCTGTTCTCTGTCTACCTGGTTGAGAGATCTTATCTCAGTGGATCTGTATTTTCTTGTTGTTATATAAAGTACAGTATGTCATATTTTTTACTTAGCTTATTTTCCCATCAGTCTTAAATAATATATATTTTTTTGTTATTATATATTATTGTTATTTATTATTTTTGCAATCTACATTACTGGGTACTGGGTACTTGTTACATTTGATTTAATACCCAATCTGATATTACTGGTCATTCATGACATGTTGTGTTGAACCTGTGGCTGTAAATATTCCAACTATCTGAGAACGTTCCATGCTGTTGCCAGGTAACCAGTATTTGCCAGTAAGTATGTGTCATCATCTTAATCTGATGTTTACAGTGTCACTTGAAGAGTAGAAAGAAATAGGCTGCTGCTGTAGGAACATTTTATTTGATTTATTTAAGCTTTTGTTTCGAGAAGCATATCAAATAATGATGTAAAATATTCTAAACTGAAGCTTACAGACATAAATGTAAGTAAGTCTTGGACAACTAGCTAGGCTTGGGCGTTCAAAGTATTTCCATTCTAATAAATAAAATAACAATCTTCCTCCTGCCATATCACTTTTTAGAATTTCAAAATCTTTGTGATACTATATGAAGGGCAATTCTTACATTATTTCAAATTTGTCTGCTACATTTGGCATTACTCTGTAAAGCGAAGTACATTTGTAAGAAATAGAAATTGGCATTTAAAGATAAAGAAGTTATATTTGAAACATGTACATGTATTTTACAGATGAATTGCTTCTTTCAATAAACTGTTTCTCTGGTTCAGGGTAAGACTGTGGTGTGTGTGTGCCATGGATCGGATCTTAAATCATCAGTGGCTGTCTAGGTTTAGGATCCTAACTATAACGACATTGTGGTGGTGAGAAGTAGCTTTCATTAAAGTCTGGTTACCCGGGAAATTCACCACCTCCTCAGGTGTTCTTGACCATGCTAATCAGATTTCAGACTGGCCCTATGCTCTTTGAAGCTTGGTCATTGGCATAGTTAATTTACAAAATGATTATGACTATCATGTAATGCAGGGTTGAATCAGCTGTGTAGTACTAGGGAAAAAAACAAAACGTGCAAACAGGCGGAGGCCCAGGACTGAGTTTGGGAAAGTCTGATGTAGTGCACTGTAATGGACATTTCCTGTATTTACCAAATCATGAGACCAAACCACCACACAAGTCAGAGTTATCATAAAGTCTATATTTATTTATTATGAGCTCCATCACAACCCTGTGACTCTCAGATCAATTCAGTGTCTATAAATGAATTCTCTGAGAGTCCTTACACATTGCAACTGAGAATCCTTTATGGCAAAGACACACATAGCCAGACAGCATTGGCTATAAATTATTGTTCAGCTTTGTCTCCTAAACTATGTTCTTATCTCGCTCTTGGTACCACTCAGGACCAGCACCATTACCTCACCCAATAGCATATATCAAATACACCCCCCCCTGGACAAGATCACAGAGAGACAGTGACTGGCACACAGACATTGTGGAGCCAAGAAATAATTGGTTCCCCCTCAATCATCCCTTCACATGGTTTAAAAGATATGTTAACATATGAAGACAAGCTTGACCTCTCCCCTCTCTGCGGCCCAAGTAACTGAACCCAGGACAAGAAAGGATAACTGCAAATGGCCACCACTGTAGTACAACAAGATACATTCTAAATGAGAAGTAAATCAGAAGCATATAATGAATATAACACATCTTATCTATGTTGCCCAACTATTCTGATTAATCCCCAACAGCAAGTAACATATTTTTCTGAAAGATCAGGCTCATGTTCAATGGAAATGAAATTCAAAATGTTTTGAAACTGAAATTAGCTAGTATTCTTATGGTAGTTAATTGTGTACCTCTCCAGTTTACTGATCATGATCCATGTATAGTATCTGGTATAGTTGTTCACTTCCTGTTGTGTGAACAAACACAATCTGCATTCCAAATAGCACCCTATTTCCTCTATAGAGCACTAATTGTAACCCGAACCCTATGGGTCATGGTCAAAAGTAGAGCACTCTAAAGGGAACAGGGTGCCATGTGTGAACAAATACAAACTCAACCAAGGCTCCTTCTCTCTCCATGTGAGCTGATGAAAAGGTTAGATGTCATGTTGGTGTCACCATAGTGAAGAGGCAGCTGTGTTGTCAGAGCTGCCCATCATTCAGATGGATGTCCTGGTCTTCACTCTCTCTCGAAGACATGCACATGTGTACATGCACACAGTGGTGTAAAGTACTTTGAAGTATGACTTAAGTCGTTTTTTGGGGTGTCTCTGTACTTTACTTTACTAAACTCAGCAAAAAACGATATCTGTCCAGAAGGACATAATTGTCAACCGTGTCGAATGCAGCACTTAAATCCAAACGTACAAGGACAGAGAGCTGTAAGGCTGTCTCACAACATTTATCTAAAATGAACCCTATAAATAGCACTGTTGGGAGATTTAGCAAGCCATAGTCTAGCAATCAACAATATAATAATACTTTTATCTTTAAATCGCAATCTGTAGATACCATGCGATTAGACAGGTTCAGAATGTATGTAAAACATCACAGCACAGATTAAAAATACTTGGCACATGGAAATCATAAGATGGTGGTTTACGGAGATAGGTGGGATGGACTGAAAGTAGCTAAGGGGTGGATTTAAAAGCTCATGTTCTAGAATAGTTATGGCTGAAAACACAATGTATATTGTACAGTATAAGTACTATCTATCCAGATGTGATGTAAACTCAGCAAAAAAAGAAACATCCCTTTTTCAGGACCCTGTCTTTCAAAGATAATTAGTAAAAATCCAAATAACTTCACAGATCTTCATTGCAAGGGTTTCCCATGCTTGTTCAATGAACCATAAACAATTAATGAACATGCACCTGTGGAACGGTCTTTAAGACACTAACAGCCTACAGACGGTATGCAATTAAGATCACAGTTATGAAAACTTAGGACACTAAAGAGGCCTTTATACTGACTCTGAAAAACAGCAAAAGAAAGATGCCCATGGTCCCTGCTCATCTTCATGAACATGCCTTACGTATGCTGCAAGGAGGCATGAGGACTGCAGATGTGGCCAGGGCACTAAATTGCAATGTCCGTACTGTGAGACGCCTAAGACAGCACTACAAGGAGACAGGACGGACAGCCGATCGTCCTCGCACTGGCAGACCACTTGTAATAACACTTGCACAGGATCGGTACATCCAAACGTCACACCTGCAGGACAGGTACAGGATGGCAACAACAACTGCCTGAGTTACACCAGGAATGCACAATGCCACCAGCCATACTGCTGATCAAGTGCGTGATTTCCTGCAAGACAGGAATGTCAGTGTTCTGCCATGGCCAGCGAAGAGTCCGGATCTCAATCCCATTGAGCACGTCTGGGACCTGTTGGATCGGAGGGTGAGGTCTAGGGCCATTCCCCCCAGAAATGTCCGGGGATTTACAGGTGCCTTGGTGGAAGAGTGGGGTAACATCTCACAGCAAGAACTATACAATCTGGTGCAGTCCATGAGGAGGAGATGCAGCTGGTGGCCACACCAGATACTGACTGTAACTTTTGAGATGACGTTTATTTTTTTGCCGAGTTTATTTAGATTTTTGACAACTTTTAAGTTGGCTAAATAAATAATAAATGTACTTCTTACTCCATCCATTTTCCCTGACACCCAAAAGTACTTCTTACATTTTGAAAGCTTAGCAGGACAGGAAAAGTGTGCCACTCACGAACAAAACATCCCTAGTCTGCCTGTGGGCGGACTAAATTATGTCTTGTGTTGGGGTTTACCCCTGGTTTTCCATAAATAAATAAAAAACAAGAAAATGATGTCATCTGGTTTGCTAAATATAAGAAATGTGATTTATACTTTTAGTTTTACTTTTGATTCTAAAATATATTTGAGCAATTTCATTTACTTTTGATACTTAAGAATATTTTAGAAATTACATTTACTTTTGATACTTAAGTATATTTAAAACCTAATGGTAATACTTTTAGATGTATAGTCAAGTAGTAATTTAGATGTATAGTCAAGTAGTAATTTACTGGGGGACTCACTTTTACTTATGTTATGGTATCTTTACTTTTACTCAAGTATGAAAATTGAGTACTTTTTCCATCACTCTGTGCATATGCACACACGCACACACACACAAACAAGTACCTGTACCCTTCCCTGCCTGTTCCCAATGAACACAACCCACATAAAGAGATAATAAAAGATGTAGCTGGTCCATTTAGTGTTTAACCAACAGCTCTCTCGCGCTATACTTGCCACCGTGTCTCTCTCAATATTACAAAAATGAATAGATCTATATTGATGAATTATGTAGAAGGCCTGTTCTATTTCTTGCCGGTGATCTTGTCTGATGAAGCTTTGTTACCTCCCAAGGCTCTGGCCCTTGAGATGAAGGCTTGTATCCCCCTCCTCTCATGTGAGCTGTTGTGTATTATGCATCCACAGTATGTGATGCAAAGAACACATTCGGACAGAAACCAGAATCCACTGGGAACACTGGGTTTCTCTCTCACAGTTTAGTTGGATGATGACATGCATGGCTAGTTAGGATGATCAGTACTCGAGTCACTTTATATTCCATTTAGGTTGTTATATTATACTTGACTTTGTACTTTTGTTGCAGGAATGTGAATGTTGTTGTTTAGTTGTCAGTAGCTTACCCTGAAATTAAAGCGTCACAACAATGCATGCAAGTACTGCATTATGCATTGACTCAAGCTGCCCACAATGTGGCAGTATTTTATAAAACACATTTTAAAAGACTACTGGTATGTAGGACTGTTTCTGCTTGCTTTTCTCCTGGGATTAAGTGTTTTACTTGGGTGCTACTGTCCTGTCTGAGTCAAATCCTCATGCCATTGTTTGGCTAAAGATGCCTGTTGTCCCCCCTTTTAGCTTCTACCCAAGGGTGTGTCTTCAGCCCTCTGCTGTAATCCATATTCACCCACAGCTATATGGCTTTGCATGACGCCAACTCCATCATCAAGTTTGCTGACGACCCCATGGTTGAAAGTTTGATAACCAACAACAACCAGTCAGCCTATAGGGAGGAGATAAGTGAACTGGCATTGTGGTGCCAGAACAACAACTTTAACATCAGCAAAAACAAAGGAGTTGATTGTTGACTAATGGAAGCAGAGGAGGGAACATGCCCCTATCCACATTGTGGAGGTTGTTGTTATAGTCCAGTGGTGGCTCCTCCGAGAAGGAAGGGGAGGACCATCCTCTTCAGTGAATTTGATAAAAACAAAAATAGTGAAACATTAAAAAAGTTGTTCTTTTAAGATAAAGCTAAATTACATATATTCACGGCACCAAATAATTGATTTAAACACACTGTTTTGCAGTGAAGGTTTACAGTAGCCTCAGTAGCACTCTTGTAGGGTAGCACTATGGTGTAGCCAGAGGACAGCTATCTTCGGTCCTCCTCAGGGTACATTTACTTCAATACAAAACCTCTTGGTTCTCACCTCCTTCCATAGACTTACACAGTAATTATGACAACTTCCGGAGAACGTCCTCCAATCTATCAGAGCTCCTGCAGCAAGAAGTGACATGTAAGCTTTTGGATGTATTACTTTTTTTGCCAGGTCGCAATTGTAAATGAGAACTTGTTCTCAACTTGCCTACCTGGTTAAATAAAGGTGAAATAAATAAATTATAAATTATTGTCACCGGGGCAGGCCTGTGTAACTGATTAACTGTTTTCTTACTGTACAGTGCACTGCATGATTGTAGTGGGTTACTAATGCGTTAGTTATAGTAGCTAGTTCGAAGTATTTGACACTTCTCTGTTTTCTCAATGACATTTAAATCACCCTTGAAATAAGACACAAATTTAATTGTGTCTACATAGCGCATTGGTGTGAATCACACTGCTGCTCTCATTTAACTATTTGCACCTTACGGATTGTGGTTGTTGTGGATGGCTGTTCACAAATCTAAATGTGTATTTGAACCCAATAATGGTTGAATTAAAGACGTTTAAGCTGCCTAGCAATAATTGTTTTTGAAACCAGTGGACAGGCGGTAAAAAATGCTCTCTTGCAACAGCTGCACAGTGCAGATCCCAGCCTATGGAACAACAGCTGCACAGTGCAGATCCCAGCCTATGGAACAACAGCTGCACAGTGCAGATACCAGCCTATGGAACAACAGCTGCACAGTGCAGATCCCAGCCTATGGAACAACAGCTGCACAGTGCAGATCCCAGTCTATGGAACAACAGCTGCACAGTGCAGATCCCAGCCTATGGAACAACAGCTGCACAGTGCAGATCCCAGCCTATGGAACAACAGCTGCACAGTGCAGATCCCAGCCTATGGAACAACAGCTGCACAGTGCAGATCCCAGCCTATGGAACAACAGCTGCACATTGCAGATCCCAGCCTATGGAACAACAGCTGCACAGTGCAGATCCCAGCCTATGGAACAACAGCTGCACAGTGCAGATCCCAGTCTATGGAACAACAGCTGCACAGTGCAGATCCCAGCCTATGGAACAACAGCTGCACAGTGCAGATCCCAGCCTATGGAACAACAGCTGCACAGTGCAGATCCCAGCCTATGGAACAACAGCTGCACAGTGCAGATCCCAGCTATGGAACAACTATGGAACAACAGCTGCACAGTGCAGATCCCAGCCTATGGAACAACAGCTGCACAGTGCAGATCCCAGCCTATGGAACAACAGCTGCACAGTGCAGATCCCAGCCTATGGAACAACAGCTGCACAGTGCAGATCCCAGCCTATGGAACAACAGCTCCACAGTGCAGATGTGTTCCTCCCTTCCTATAGTTCCTCCCTTCCTATAGTCTCCCTTCCTATAGGCAGGAAGTGCCCATGCTAAGGTCTATTCAACGCTGGTCTGACCAATTGGAATCCATGCTTCAAGATTGTTTTGATCATGCGGACTTGGATATGTCCTGAGTTGCTTCTGAGAATAACATGTATACGCTGACACGGGGACTGATTTCATCAGTCGTGTACAAGGGATGTTGTTCCCAATGTGATGATTAAAACCTATCCAAACCAAAAACTGTGGATAGATGGCAGCATTCGATGCAAAACTGAAAGCGCACACCACTGCATTTAACCATGACAAGGTGACTTGGAATATGGTTGAATACAAACAGTCCAGTAATGCCCTTCGTAATGCAATCAAACAAGCAAAACGTCAGTACAGAGTCAAAATGGAGTAGCAATTCAATGCCTCAGACACGAGACGCAAGTGATAGGGACTCCAGACAATCATGGATTACAAATGGAAAACCAGCCATATCGTGGACACCAACGTCTTGCTCCCGAACAAGCTAAACACCTTCTTTCGCCCGCTTTGAAGATAACACAGTGCGCCACCGACGCGAGCCTCTCCTGAGGACTGTGAGCTGTCATTCTACGTGGCCGACGTGAGTAAGAAATTTAAGTGTGTTAACCCTCGCAAGACTGCCAACCCAGACGGCATCCCTAGTCGCATCCTCAGAGCATGTTCAGACCAGCTGGCTGTAGTGTTTACGGAGGTATTCAATCTCTCTCTATCCCAGTCTGCTGTCACAACATGCTCCAAGAGGTACGCCATTGTTCCTGTATCCAAGAAAGCGAAGGTAACTGAACTAAATTACTATTGCACCATAGCACTCAATTCTGTCATCATGAAGTGCTTTGAGAGTCTAGTTAAGGATCATATGACCTCCACCTTACCCGACAACCTAGACCCACTGCAATTAGCATACCGCCCCGATAGATTGACGGATGATGCCCTCTCCATCACACTGCCCTATTCCATCTGGACAAAAGGAATACCTATGTAAGAATGCTGTTCATTGACTACAGCTCAGCATTCAATACTATAGTACCTTCCAAGCTCATCATCAAGCTGGATTACCTGGGTCTTAACCCCGCCCTGTGCAACTGGGTCCTGGACTTTCTTACGGGGCCACCCTCAGGTGGTGAAGGTAGGAAACAACATCTCCAATTCGCTGACCCTCAACACTGGGGCCCCACAAGGATGCGTGCTCAGACCCCTCCTGTACTCCCTGTTCACCCACGACTGCGTGGTCATGCATGCCTCCAACTCAATCATCAAGTTTACAGACGACACAACAGCCTACAGGGGAGAAGGTGAGGGCACTCGGAGTGTGGTGTCAGGAAAACAACCTCTCACTCAATGTCAACAAAACAAAGGGGAAAGTTGGATGCATGTAATGTATGTATAGTATGTATGTAAGTGTCTGTGGCAGAAAGGAAAATTGTAGCGGAACTGTAATAAAAGCCCTGCCCTAGGGTTTTAGATTTCTGTCCAGAATGTGCAACAGCACCAATAATCAGCCTTACTCCCCAGCAGCCAGCAACCAGCAGCAGGCTGACAGTACCTACAGGTTTAATGTTATGTGTAGAATGAGGGTGATTTCATCCCTGGCTAGATCCACCCAGCCCAGCTAGCCAAACCTTCACTACCTTGTTCTTCCTACCCCCCTGTGCCAGATAGATGACATGCACTCCCAGATTTCAGTATGGAGCTGAGCTGTTCCACATGTCAGCTAGCGCATGAAACCAGTGATCGATGAGCCTTGTCAAACCCCAGACATTGAAATGTACTGTAAAGAAACAGCTTTGTCCCAAATGGCACCCTATTACCTATAAAGTGTTCTACTTTTGACCAGAGCCCGATGTAGTGCACTGCACCCTTTAAATAACCCTTTTTGGTTCCAGGTAGAACCCTTTTGGGTTCCATGTAGGACTCTTTCCACAGAGAGTTTTGCATGGAACCCAAAAGGGTTCTACCTGAAACCAAAAAGGGGGTGTCATGACTGTCCTGATCAGGTCAGGTTACAGGAGACCACAACCCTACAGATTATCTCTCAACCTCAACAGAGGAGGAGAGATCTAGGGGTCTGAAGATGTGTTTTTTTTATGTCCCCTCATGCCCCTGGTAAATCTTAGGCCACACAACATTCCTGTGTCCCCTCAATATGGAGAACCAACTTCAGAACATTAAACATGCAATAAAGGGACTTTGTAACAATGGTTTGCGTCAGCCACAATGGTGGTCATGACGATAGATGGAATATGAAAATGTATGTCATTTTTGTTTTGTTATTAAAGGTTAATAGATGACGTTATTACGAAAACGTTGTAACGCGAAGAGTTTTCCTAGTATATGTTTGATGTTTATACATTGTACGTTGTGTGGAAAATGTCCAAATCAAAGAGAATGTTTTGGTGAAGATGAAATGTGAAGTTAGTTGTCTAAAATTGGATTTGAGTAAAACCTAGACCTTGCCTCTTAATTTGGTACACCCAGAGAATTGCCCTAAAGGCGGTTACGCCCACTTCTGACCAGAGGGTATGAAACCTGTGTGTGAAGAATTAAGTGACACAAGCTGCAGCTGAGGTCTAAAAAGTCAATGAACCCAAAACGCAACACAAGTTTGAAGACAAAGATATCTTTTGCTACCCAAGCAACGGATGAGTAGCTGTGTCTAAGCGGGTGAATTCAAATCGAACCACCTAGCCTCCACCTCCCATCGAATTGTGGTATCTACAATGTTTCATTCCTACGCTGTGAGCTATGAGCTACAGAGCTGTCTATCCTCAGAAGAGCCCTTCCTGAACAAGGGCGAAGGAACAGACTCCTAAGCCAAAAGGACAATGACATCGTGAGGATGACCAGAGAGGTGCTCCGGAGAAGTGCGTCATTGAGCAGCCTGAACGGTCCACGCGGAGGATCCACAGAGACCTTCCCCACGTAATTACATCATTATATTCTGACCCACAAGAGCGGCAGTTTGGGGCAAGGCTCGGGTTAGAATAAGCATAGCTGACAAATTCACACAAATGTATATTTCTCTCGTGTACTTTCTCTTTTTCTCTCTCTTTTAAATCCCCAAAAACACGCGCCATAGTGTGTTGGCCCGTTATACTACGTTTTAATCAATAGCCTAGAATGTGTTTTTATGTATGTGTATCTTTTATCATCATTTTAGCTTTAAAGTAAATAAATACTCAACTAAGATTGGTGTGGTACGAACTCATTGGTGAGACCCGGGTCCGTGCAGATTCCCGGATTATGCGACGTTCAGAAAAGAGATTCTAGAGGAAACTGATTAATTAGCGGCTGTTGTAAAATTGATATTCTGATATTCTTTGAGTTAATTTTGGAAATAGAAACTCAATAAAAACGTATTAATGAGTTAATAATTGCTTGATTCAGTTAATCACGCAATTAGAAACTTTTAATCATTCAATGAACAACAGTCGTCACATTAACTAATACAACGTCAATCCTTTTGTGCATAGGGTGTGCATAGGGTGTGCATAGGGTGTGCATAGGGAATAGTGTGCCATTTGAGACGGCGTCAACATAAAGAGCAGGAATGAGTTGATCTTTATGACGTCAATCTATATTCATGTCTGTCCACAGATATAAATATGACCTCCCCAGTTCAAATAAGAGTAGGGGGGAAATGATGCATAAAAACTGTGGTGTTGGAGAAAGCTTCAGTCATTCTAAATGAATAAATATTGGTGGGTGAGATGGAATGCCTGCGTGCTGAGCTAGAAACTGTGTGGTTGCATCTGTGTGTGTGTGTGTGTGTTTCCAAATTAGGTTAAGGGAAGACTGGAGGGGGGTTTGGACTCAAGGTGACCCAACATTTGGAAGTAATATGCAGGCTCATTTAGTAGAGAATGATGCTTGCAATGCCAGGACAGTGGGTTAGATTCATTGGACCACCAGCTCTGTAGCTCAGTTGGTAGAGCATGGTCCTTGCAATGCCAGGATAGTGGGTTAGATTCCTGGGACCACCCATATGAGAAATGTATGCTCGCATGACTGTTAATTGCTTTAGATAAAAGCGTCTGTTAAATGCCAGATATTATTCTACATTATTTACCTCTCATATCTCGCCTAGGGAAAGGGGACCTGTTAAGGCTCGGGACAATACTGCCCCCTTTGGATGAATTGCGTGCCCATAGTAAACTAAAAGAAAATCTGCCCAAAATTGCTAATATATGCATATAATAATTATTACATTTACATTACATTTAAGTCATTTAGCAGACGCTCTTATCCAGAGCGACTTACAAATTGGTGAATTCACCTTCTGACATCCAGTGGAACAGCCACTTTACAATAGTGCATCTAAATCATTAAGGGGGGTGGTGAGAAGGATTACTTATCCTATCCTAGGTATTCCTTGAAGAGGTGGGGTTTCAGGTGTCTCCGGAAGGTGGTGATTGACTCCGCTGTCCTGGCGTCGTGAGGGAGTTTGTTCCACCATTGGGGGGCCAGAGCAGCGAACAGTTTTGACTGGGCTGAGCGGGAACTGTACTTCCTCAATGGTAGGGAGGCGAGCAGGCCAGAGGTGGATGAACGCAGTGCCCTTGCTTGGGTGTAGGGCCTGATCAGAGCCTGGAGGTACTGCGGTGCCGTTCCCCTCACAGCTCCGTAGGCAAGCACCATGGTCTTGTAGCGGATGCGAGCTTCAACTGGAAGCCAGTGGAGAGAGCGGAGGAGCGGGGTGACGTGAGAGAACTTGGGAAGGTTGAACACCAGACGGGCTGCGGCGTTCTGGATGAGTTGTAGGGGTTTAATGGCACAGGCAGGGAGCCCAGCCAGCAGCGAGTTGCAGTAATCCAGACGGGAGATGACAAGTGCCTGGATTAGGACCTGCGCCGCTTCCTGTGTGAGGCAGGGTCGTACTCTGCGGATGTTGTAGAGCATGAACCTACAGGAACGGGCCACCGCCATGATGTTGGTTGAGAACGACAGGGTGTTGTCCAGGATCACGCCAAGGTTCTTAGCGCTCTGGGAGGAGGACACAATGGAGTTGTCAACCGTGATGGCGAGATCATGGAACGGGCAGTCCTTCCCCGGGAGGAAGAGCAGCTCCGTCTTGCCGAGGTTCAGCTTGAGGTGGTGATCCGTCATCCACACTGATATGTCTGCCAGACATGCAGAGATGCGATTTGCCACCTGGTCATCAGAAGGGGAAAGGAGAAGATTAATTGTGTGTCGTCTGCATAGCAATGATAGGAGAGACCATGTGAGGTTATGACAGAGCCAAGTGACTTGGTGTATAGCGAGAATAGGAGAGGGCCTAGAACAGAGCCCTGGGGGACACCAGTGGTGAGAGCGCGTGGCGAGGAGACAGATTCTCGCCACGCCACCTGGTAGGAGCGACCTGTCAGGTAGGACGCAATCCAAGCGTGGGCCGCGCCGGAGATGCCCAACTCGGAGAGGGTGGAGAGCAGGATCTGATGGTTCACAGTATCGAAGGCAGCCGATAGGTCTAGAAGGATGAGAGCAGAGGAGAGAGAGTTAGCTTTAGCAGTGCGGAGCGCCTCCGTGATGCAGAGAAGAGCAGTCTCAGTTGAATGGCTAGTCTTGAAACCTGACTGATTTAGATCAAGAAGGTCATTCTGAGAGAGATAGCGGGAGAGCTGGCCAAGGACGGCACGTTCAAGAGTTTTGGAGAGAAAAGAAAGAAGGGATACTGGTCTGTAGTTGTTGACATCGGAGGGATCGAGTGTAGGTTTCTTCAGAAGGGGTGCAACTCTCGCTCTCTTGAAGACGGAAGGGACGTAGCCAGCGGTCAGGGATGAGTTGATGAGCGAGGTGAGGTAAGGGAGAAGGTCCCCGGAAATGGTCTGGAGGAGAGAGGAGGGGATAGGTTCGAGCGGGCAGGTTGTTGGGCGGCCGGCCGTCACAAGAAGCGAGATTTCATCTGGAGAGAGAGGGGAGAAAGAGGTCAGAGCACAGGGTAGGGCAGTGTGAGCAGAACCAGCGGTGTCGTTTGACTTAGCAAACGAGGATCGGATGTCGTCGACCTTCTTTTCAAAATGGTTGACGAAGTCATCTGCAGAGAGGGAGGAGGGGGGGGGAGGAGGATTCAGGAGGGAGGAGAAGGTGGCAAAGAGCTTCCTAGGGTTAGAGGCAGATGCTTGGAATTTAGAGTGGTAGAAAGTGGCTTTAGCAGCAGAGACAGAGGAGGAAAATGTAGAGAGGAGGGAGTGAAAGGATGCCAGGTCCGCAGGGAGGCGAGTTTTCCTCCATTTCCGCTCGGCTGCCCGGAGCTCTGTTCTGTGAGCTCGCAATGAGTCATCGAGCCACGGAGCGGGAGGGGAGGACCGAGCCGGCCTGGAGGATAGGGGACATAGAGAGTCAAAGGATGCAGAAAGGGAAGAGAGGAGGGTTGAGGAGGCAGAGTCAGGAGAAAGGTTGGAGAAGGTATGAGCAGAGGGAAGAGATGAAAGGATGGAAGAGGAAAGAGTAGCGGGGGGGAGAGAGAGCGAAGGTTGGGACGGCGCGATACCATCCGAGTAGGGGCAGTGTGGGAAGTGTTGGATGAGAGCGAGAGGGAAAAGGATACAAGGTAGTGGTCGGAGACTTGGAGGGGAGTTGCAGTGAGGTTAGTGGAAGAACAGCATCTAGTAAAGATGAGGTCGAGCGTATTGCCTGCCTTGTGAGTAGGGGGAAGGTGAGAGGGTGAGGTCAAAAGAGGAGAGGAGTGGAAAGAAGGAGGCAGAGAGGAATGAGTCAAAGGTAGACGTGGGGAGGTTAAAGTCGCCCAGGACTGTGAGAGGTGAGCCGTCCTCAGGAAAGGAGCTTATCAAGGCATCAAGCTCATTGATGAACTCTCCGAGGGAACCTGGAGGGCGATAAATGATGAGAATGTTAAGCTTGAAAGGGCTGGTAACTGTGACAGCATGGAATTCAAAGGAGGCGATAGATAGATGGGTAAGGGGAGAGAGAGAGAATGACCACTTGGGAGAGATGAGGATCCCGGTGCCACCACCTCGCTGACCAGAAGCTCTCGGGGTGTGCGAGAACACGTGGGCGGACGAAGAGAGAGCAGTAGGAGTAGCAGTGTTATCTGTGGTGATCCATGTTTCCGTCAGTGCCAGGAAGTCGAGGGACTGGAGGGAGGCATAGGCTGAGATGAACTCTGCCTTGTTGGCCGCAGATCGGCAGTTCCAGAGGCTACCGGAGACCAGGAACTCCACGTGGGTCGTGCGCGCTGGGACCACCAGATTAGGGTGGCCGCGGCCACGCGGGTGGAGCGTTTGTATGGTCTGTGCAGAGAGGAGAGAACAGGGATAGATAGACACATAGTTAACAGGGTACAGAAGAGGCTACGCTAATGCAAAGGAGATTGGAATGACAAGTGGACTACACGTCTCGAATGTTCAGAAAGTTAAGCTTACGTAGCAAGAATCTTATTGACTAAAATGATTGAAATGAAACAGTACTGCTGGAGTAGGCTAGCTGGTAGTGGCTGCGATGTTGACACTACACTAATCAAGTCGTTCCGTCGAGTGTAATAGTTTCTACAGTGCTGCTATTCGGGGGCTAGCTGGCTAGCTAGCAAGGTTGATTGCGTTCCGTTACTTTAAAAGAACGACAATAGCTGGCTGGCTAACCTAGAAATCGCTCTAGGCTACACAATTGTCTTAGATACAAAGACGGCTATGTAGCTAGCTAGCTACGATCAAACAAAACAAACCGTTGTACTGTAATAGTTACTACAGTGCTGCTATTCGGGGGCTAGCTGGCTAGCTACGTTAGAAGAACGACAATAGCTGGCCAGCTAACCTAGAAAATCGCTCTAGGCTACACAATTGTCTTAGATACAAAGACGGCTATGTAGCTAGCTAGCTACGATCAAACAAAACAAACCGTTGTACTGTAATAGTTACTACAGTGCTGCTATTCGGGGGCTAGCTGGTTAGCTACGTTAGAAGAACGACAATAGCTGGCCAGCTAACCTAGAAAATCGCTCTAGACTACACAATTGTCTTAGATACAAAGACGGCTATGTAGCTGGCTAGCTACGATCAAACAAATCAAACCGTTGTACTGTAATGAAGTGAAATGAAAATGTGATACTACCTGTGGAACGACGCGGAATGTTGACCGGGTAGTTGGAGTTCAATTCGGTAGAGGTTGGCTAGCTGTTGGCTAGCTAGCTAGCAGCATTTCCTACGTTAAGGACGACAAATAGCTGGCTAGCTAACCTCGGTAAATTAAGATAATCACTCTAAGTCTACACACTCTAAACTGCACAATTATCTTGGATACGAAGACAACTATGTAGCTAGCTGACACTACGCTAATCGAGTCGTTCAGTTGAGTGTAATAGTTTCTACAGTGCTAGTGGACAGTGGATGTTAGCTAGCTGCTTAGCTAGCTGCTGGGCAGATACGTTAGGACGACGAAATACGATAATTATGCAATTGTCGTTGATACAAAGACGGCTATGTAGCTGGCTAAGAAGAAGTTGCTAAGATTAGACAAATCAAACCGTTGTACTATAACGAAATGTAATGAAAAGTTATAAAAAGTTATACTACCTGCGGACCGAAGTGTAGATGCGGCCGCTCGCTCCAACCGGAACCGGAATTATTATTGAATAGAAAACACTCTAAAGCTTCTAAAACTGTTTGAATTGTCTGAATTGTCTGTATGTCTGTATGTATAGCAGAACTCACAGGGCAGCCAATCTCCCAAACTAGTTTTGGAAACATGAAAGTTGGACCAACTTTGACGTCATCGCACCCACCCTTCCCAACCAGCTATGGATCTGGGAACAGTTTCTATGTCTTCCGCGAGATGTCCTCTATCAATAGAGTGTTTAATTGTGCAAATCCCGCGAGCTTTGACCCTTTGGCAGGCAAAATAGCGAGTGTCGCGAGAAAATACATGCGCTTTCAGGCGCGCGTTGGGCACAGAGCTCCCTTTGTTCCAACTTGCATGAGAAGAAGTCAGATAGTCCGTTTGAATTGAGAATTGTTTTGTACGTTAATAACATCCTAAAGCTTGATTCTGCACTTAGTTTGACCAGTTTAGTCGACATATAATATGTAATTTTGAAGTTTTGTTGCGCAACTGTTCGGGACCAGAAGTCTTTTTGGATGCATTTCAGCTGAAACTTTTAGCATATGCTAATACAAAGACACACGACTTGAAACCAAACGATGTATTGGGTAAGTATGACTCCTTCCACTACATTCTGATCGAAGACCATCAAAGGTAAGGGAATATTTATGTTGTAATTTTGTATTTCTGTTGACTCCAACATAGCGGAGAAATATTGCTTATGTCTGAGCGCCGTCTCAGATTATTGAATAGTGAACGATTTCTGTAACGTTAAAAAGAAATGTGACAAAGTGATTGCATTAAGAAGCAGTGTATCTTTCTAACTATATGTAGAACATGTATATTTAGTCAAAGTTTATGATGTGTATTGCTGTTATCTGGCGTTATCTGACGGAGCTATCTATAATTTCTCCGGACATTTTTTAGCATTTTCTGAACATGTTGTCAATGTAAATGGAGATTTATGGATATAAATTGCATATTATTGAAAAAAACATAAATGTACTGTGTAACATGTCCTATTACTGTCATCTGATGAAGATTTTCAAAAGGTTAGTGAATTATTTTGCTTTTAATCCTGCGTTTGTGATGGCATCTTTTGTTTGACAAAATGGCTGCATATCGTCTGTGTCTTTGTGGTGGTTTGATATACATATGTGCTATGTTTTCGCCGTAAAACATTTTAGAAATCTGACTCGCGGGTAGATGAACAAGGTGTTTATCTTTCATTTGAGCTATTGGTCTTGTTAATGTGTGGAGGTTAAATATTTCTAAGAATATTTTTGCATTCTGTGCACCACTTTTTGAGTTGAGCGGGGGGGGGGGGGTGCCCTTGGGGAACGTGTAGCGTGAACTCGTTAATTCTCAGTCATAAACTCTGATTTCAAGAGGCAGTTAAGTATTTTAACTGCTCTGGGTCTAATTAAGGTTAATACTGTCTTTCCAAGAAACGGGGGAGAAATGTGTTGAGGAGGTTTACATGTGTTATTGAAGCACTCAGCAAGTCTGTCATTCAATTAATTGAACTTCAGCCCCCACAGCTTATTCATTCTGCCCCATTAGCACCACCACATTCTGTGACCCCTAAAGGGCTAGATGGAGCAGAATACAGAGTAAATAAATGGGACTGACGGGATGTTTCAGTGCTAATGGATAGCTGGGAGAGAGTTATCTATAAAACCTGCTGCTGGGAGTGAGTCCCAAATGGCACCCTATTCCCTATATACCCCCTTATAGTGCATTACATAGGGCTATGTTCAAAAGTAGTGCACTATATAGAGAATAGGCTTCCACTTGGGATGCGTATAGTGTGGATAGACCGAGGAGGAGGGAACTCTGTTCTTGGTATTCCGGTAAGGCTCTCCTCTCCCGGCCAACCCAGTACTTTATGTAGTTGGGGTGGTACATGTCTGTTATTTTCTGTAAGTGAAGTGCCATGGTGACAGAGGATTAAGTGTTCTGCCAATAGTAGGTGTTTGAAGAGAGATGAGTGCTGGCAGAGCCCTGGCAGATTGTATTGTGCTCAGTGACAGTTGTTTGTTATTTCTAAAAAGTCTAAGCAGTTGACCAAATATTCAATTTGGCATTAGGCTACTACTATAGCCCAGAGAAACGCATTGAATAACACATTCATAAATGGCAAAGAATACTGGCAAAAAAACGTATCATAAGAAACAAGGTTTTGAAGTGTTTGTCCTATACTGTATCTAAGAGATATAAGAAAGCTAAGGAAATTATTTGATTTTTTTACACATATTTAACTCCTTTTTTGGTTAGGCAGAAATCTACCTTCATGCTTCCTTATTATTTTTCTTACCAGGTACCGGTTACCTTTAGACGAGTCCCATGACACTCGTGGGGGTCGCAGAGCAAAATGGTGTTCATCGTGTTTGTGAGAGTCTCTCCTTTCCATAGAGCGTAGGTCAAACCATTTGGACTCTACAGACGTTTTTGTCGGAAGACTGATTTTCATGATAACCCTTGAAGGAGCTGCAAAGCTCCACAGCAGAGATTGGAGTATCTGTCCATAGGACAACTTAAAGCTGGGCTTTACAGAAAAGTGGCCAGAAAAATGCCATTGCTTAATGAAAAAAAAATAAGCAAACACGTTTGGTGTTCGCCAAAAGGCATGTGGGAGAATTTTCAAACATATGAAAGAAGGTACTCTGGTAGCTTTTTGACTATCAAGGAAAACGCTATGTCTGGTGCAAACCCAACACCTCTCATCACCCTGAGAACAGCAACAGCATGTTTTTCATCGGCAGGGACTGGGAAAATGGTCAGAATGGAAGAAATGATGGATGGCGCTAAATACAGGGAAATTCTTGTAGGGAGACATGTTTCCGTTTTCCAGAGATTTGAGACTGGGATGGAGGTTCACCTTCTAGCAGGACAATGACTCTAAGCACAATGCTAAAGCAACACTCAAGTGGTTTAAGAGGGAAACATTTAAATGTCTTGGAATGGCCAAAACTCTGTCCCGTGTTTCGATGATGGCATTGAACATTCAATCAAGAGGGAAAAAAGAGTGAAACGAAACTGGGGAGATGGAAGTGAAATGAGAGAAAAGAAGATTGGAAGTGGGAGTGACGGAAGGAGGGAACGAGAACAATATTGTATAAGGGGCCATACGTTTTCTACTGTGCTGGGGGAGTGACGTAGTATAGTTGGTGCTGGTGGAAAGGGACTGAAATTAATGGTAGGAAAGGTTGTGTCTTGGTAGGTAGGTCAGACGGATATTATTGTGTTTGTGTATTGTAAAGAAAGACAGAAAAAAATAACACCTCAGTGAGCGTGTTTTACGTGTCCTTGTTTGTTTATTGGAACAGATTGAATAGTGTCGTTTGAGAGAGAAGGATGTTGGGGATTAATCAGAATAGTTTGGTAACATAGATAAGATGTTTTAGTTTCATTGCATGCTTATTATGAGATATGTCATTAGAATGTCTATTTTTGGATAATACTGTTGGCCGGTTGCAGTCATCTGTTCTCTGTCAGGGTTCAGTTACTTGGGCCACAGAGAGGGGAGAGGTCAAGCTTGTCTACATATGTAAATATATATTTTAAACCATGTTAAGGGATGATTGAGGGGGAACCAATTATCTCTTGGCTCCACAATGTCTGTGTGCCAGTCCTGTGTCTCACTCGCTATGTTCTATAGGATTGAGGTCAGGGCTTTGTGATGGCCACTCCAATACCATGACATTGTTGTCCTTAAGCCATTTCGCAACAACTTTAGAAGTATGCTTGGGGTCATTGTCCACTTAGAAGACCCATTTGCGACCAAGCTTTAACTTCCTGACTGATGTCTTGAGATGCTGCCTCAATATATCCACATAATTTTCCTCCCTCATGACGCCATCTATTTTGTGAAGTGCACCAGTCCCTCCTGCAGCAAAGCACACCCACAACATGATGCTGCCACCCCTGTGCTTCACGGTTGGGATGGTGTTCTTCGGCTTGCATCCCCCTTTTTCCTCCAAACATAATGAAGATCATCATGGCCAAACAGTTCTATTTTTGTTTCATCAGACCAGAGGACATTTCTCCAAAAGGTACGACCTTTGTCCCCATGTGCAGTTGTAAACCGTAGTCTGGCTTTTTTTATGCCGGTTTTGGAGCAGTGACTTCTTCCTTGCTGAGCGGCTTTTCAAGTTATGTCGATATAGGACTTGTTTTACTGTGAATATGGATATTTTTGTACCTGTTTCCTCCAGCATCTTCACAAGGTCCTTGGCCGTTGTTCTGTGATTGATTTGCAATTTTCACAACAAAGTACGTGTCACGACTCCCACTTAAGGTGGCTCCCCTACCTGTTCTGGCGGTGCTCGTCGGTCGTCGTCGCTAGTCTACTAGCTGCCACCGATCCCTTTTTCCTTTTCTGTTAGTTTGGTCTTATTGGTTGCACCTGTTCCTTATTTTGTTTCTTGATTTATGTCTATTTAAGCCTGTTAGGCCCACCGTATCTGGTCGGCAATGGACCAGATGACGGAGAGGATGGACCGATGGGAGAGGAGTGGCCTCCCTAACTCACCCCCGGCTCCTCTTCCGCCAGCACCACCTACCCCTCCTCCGGTGTCCGGATCCGATGCTCTACGTCTGGCACTCCCCAGGGAGTACGATGGAACGGCGGCTGGGTGCCAGGGGTTCTTACTACAGATGGAGAGGTACCTGGCTACCGTTCGTCCGACTCCCTCGAGGGAGGAGAGCGTAAGCGTCCTCGTCTACTGTCTGACGGGTCGAGCTCCGGAGTGGGCCAACGCAGTTTGGAATGGCCAACCATTAGGGTCAGGGCTGGTCAGGGAGGCCACTGTTCCACTGGACATGGTAATGCAGGGGGATCATAAGGAGCTGATTAGTCTCTTCCTTATTGATTCATCTGCATTTCCAGTGGTGTTGGGGATTCCTTGGCTGGCTAATCACAATCCTGAGATTTCATGGAAAACATGGGGCTCTCCGAGGGTGGTCAGAGGAGTGTTCAGTTAGATGCCTAGGAGTTTCCCTTGGTGCGACGACGGTGGAGAGTCCAGACCAGGTTTCCACTGTGTGCATTCCCTCGGAATTTGCCAATTTTGCTATCGCCTTCTGTAAGAAGAGGGCGACCCAATTACCACCTCATCGACGAGGGGATTGCGCGATAAACCTCCTGGTGAACGCTGCACTTCCCAGGAGTCATGTGTACCTGTTTTCCCAGGAGGAGACGGTGGCTATGGAGACATATGTCACTGAATCTCTGGGACAGGGGTACATTCGGCCCTCCACGTCACCCGTCTCCTCAAGCTTCTTTTTTGTGAAGAAAAAGGAGGGAGGTCTGCGTCCGTGCATTGATTAAAGAGGTCTAAATTCCATCACAGTGGGGTTTAGTTACCCGCTACCTCTCATCGCCACTACGATGGAATCATTTCACGGGGAACGTTTCTTCACAAAACTGTACCTTAGGAGTGCGTATAATTTGGTGCGTATCTGGGAGGGAGATGAGTGGAAGACCGCGTTTAGTACCACATCTGGCCATTATGAGTACCTCGTCATGCCGTATGGGTTGAAGAATGCTCCAGCCATTTTCCAATCCTTCGTAGACGAGATTCTCAGAGACCTGCACGGGCAAGGTGTGGTAGTGTATATCTATGACATACTGATGTATTCTGCCACACGCGCCGCGCAAGTGTCTCTGTTGCGTAGGGTACTTGTGCGACTGCTGGAGCATGACCTGTACGCCAAGGCTGAGAAATGTGTGTTCTCCAAACAAGCCGTTTCCTTCCTGGGTTATCGCATTTCTACCTCTGGGGTGGTGATGGAGTGTGACCGCGTTACAGCCATGCATAATTGGCCGACTCCGGCCACGGTAAAGGTGGTGTAGCGGTTTTTAGAGTTTGCCAATTACTACTGGAGGTTTATCCTGGGTTTTGGTCAGGTGGCTGCTCCCATTACCTCACTGCTGAAGGGGGGCCCGGCGCGCTTGCACTGGTGGGGAGAGCCGGCGGAGGCAGGGGAGCCTGGCGATCTGGCTGAGGCATGAGAGGCTGACAAGCCGGCGGAGGCAGGGGAGCCTGGAGATCTGACTGAGGCATGAGAGACTTACAAGCCGGCGGAGGCATGGGAGCCTGGCGTTTTGACTGAGGCATGAGAGGCTGACAAGCCGGCGGATGCAGGGGAGCCTGGCGATCTGACTGAGGCATGAGAGCCTGACAAGCCGGCGGAGGCAGGGGAGCCTGGCGATCTGGCTGAGGCATGAGAGCCTGACGAGCCGGTGGAGGCAGGGGAGCCTGGCGATCTGACTGAGGCATGAGAGGCTGACAAGCCGGCGGATGCAGGGGAGCCTGGCGTTCTGACTGAGGCATGAGAGCCTGACAAGCCGGCAGAGGCAGGGGAGCCTGGCGATCTGGTTGAGGCATGAGAGGCTGACAAGCCGGCGGAGGCAGGGGAGCCTGACGATCTGACTGAGGCATGAGAGCCTGACAAGACGGCGGAGGCAGGGGAGCCTGGCGTTCTGACTGAGGCATGAGAGCCTGACAAGACGGCGGAGGCAGGGGAACCTGGCGTTCTGACTGAAGCATGAGAGGCTGTAGCGGCTCCCGGACCAGATGTCATTCCCATGGAATAAAATAAAAACACTCCCTGATGCTTCCCTTAGTTATCCTGTAACGATGTGCGCTGAGAGTCGGGAAGTTCAGGGAGTGAGTGTTTCAATAAATAAACACAGCATAATACAAAATAAGAAACACGAACAACGCACAGAAATAACGCCTGGGGAAGGACCCAGAGAGAGCGACATATAGGGAAGGTAATCAGGTAGCGTCCCACATATCCCAGAGAGGTTTTAACAAGAAATTTGTGGAGTGGTTGAAAAATGAGTTTTAATGACTCCAACCTAAGTGTATGTATACTTCCGACTTCAACTGTATCTAGTCCCCTCATTTGAAGAAATCACAAGTATTTTGACACTCTCTGCATCTGCAAACCTAGTAGTGCAGGTATGGGAGTGGTAGTCTTCATTGGGAGCTACAGCTCTCATGGCCTATGGGAACTGATGTGAGAAGTAGCAAACCTTCATGATGCCACAATACATAGACAGACAATAACAGTGTTACGGATCCCTTTTGGCCCGACAGTCTAGGGGGGTGGTGGTAATGAGACCCGTAACATAACTCATGCAAATTATAATAGTGACAAAGCAAAAGTGTGAACGAAATAACCAGGACAACTGAAATCTACCGTCAAACTCAAGGTTTATTGTAAAACACACGGTAATGGGGGGAGCAGGAAAAGGGGCTGAGCTGGACCCAAGGAAAGAAACAATAAGTATTCAAAAAAAACCTAAGTTAGACTAGCCTACTTTAACAACAGCTAACTAACTAACCAAAAATACAGTGGGTGGTCCGCCCAGTTCTAACTAGTGTATTTAACAAAGTCTACCTACGGGTAGTGTATGCCCATGGGCGACTTGTCTTGGTTTCCCCTTTTCCCACCAGCAATCAAACACCATAACAATACTCACAGGTGATGACAAAGTGCTATGGAGGTGCTCAAACAAAAGCGAGGTTAATACACAACAAGAGAGTGAAACACAGAGACCTACAGACATGGGGAGAACGGAGATTGAGGGCATATAAGTAGGGAAGGTCATTTGGGACGCAGAACATTCCTCACACATTGCTCTAGAGACTGAGCTCTAGAGCAAACAACTGACAGGGTTTTTAAACCAAGGGAAAGGAACTGTGATTGGGTAGGAAACAGGAGGAGGTGTGTCTTCTGATTGATGATTGATTGTTGACTGATTGGGGAGTGATGATTTTCACCTGTGAGGGGAGAAGGAGAGAAAACACACACACAGGATACACACACAGGACACTGATATCCGTAACACACAGTATGTAGACCACAGGAGGTCGATGGCACCTTACCTGGGGAGAACGGGCTCGTGATAATGACTGGAGTGGTGGAATTGTAAGTGGAATGGTATCAAATACATCAAACACATTGGTTTCCAGGTGTTTGATGCAGTTCCATTGCTCAGTCCGGCCATTATTATGAGCCGTTCTCCCCTCAGCAGCCTCCACTGATGTACACTATGGATCAAACTTGATTGTAGTGCAGCGCGACAAGGTGCTGAAGCAGAATAGGGATATAAGGGACTCCAGTCTCTCAGAGGGCACAGTGTGAGGAATGTTCTGCGTCCCAAATGACCTTCCCTACTTATATGCCCTCCTCAAAAACAGTGCACTATAAAGGGAAAAGGGTGGCATTTGGAATGCGACCCTGTGTGTTATTTTGGGTAGAGTGGCTGTGCTGTTAGAGTGATTGCTATTGACAGACCCACTGGCCTCTCTGACCTAATCCCATCACTGGCGTGTCCTCGCTCCATTTTACAAGCTCTCCAAGGGATCCCTCAACCTGACAACTGCAAAATGACAGCTTGGAGGAATCACACACACACACACACACACACACACACACACACAGACACTTGGCTGACTCGCAGACAGAGTGAAGAGTGAGTTCACAACCGTTATTGATCACTGAGGTGTGTGTGTGTGTACGTGTGTGTGCCTACGTGCGTGTGTCTATATATTCTTTAAGTCATATGGTGTCAGGACCCGGTTTCGAACCTGGGTCTCCGGAGTGAGAAACAGTCACTTAACCAACTGAGCCACGAATAGACAGCAGAACACAGAAAATGAGGCAGACACAGCAGTACTTAAGACGGTGTATTTAATAAAGAAAAAAATCCTAAAATACAAAAAATGGCAAATCCAAAAGGTGGTAGGAAAAACACAAAAAGACCTCAAAAGAAACTCACCAAAAATAAACAAAAACAAAAAACAGAATACCACAAGAACTTCACCCGGAATCGACAAGAGCACACAGAACACTAGGGCAGGGTGCTAACATACAAACACAGAGCACAGAACTGAGGGAAACAAAGGGTTTAAATACAATCAGGGGAAACGAGACACAGGTGCAAATAATAATGGGGATCAAGGGAAAAACATAGGGACAAAAAGCACAATGGGGACATCTACTGACCAAAACCCGGAACAACCCTGGCCAAATCCTGACAGAATCCCCCCTAGGAACGGCTCCTGACGTTCCTACCAGCTCTCTCAGGGTGGAGGACCCTGAACTGACGAATGAGGTCAGGGTCCAGGATGTCTTTGGCAGGAACCCAGGAGCGCTCCTCAGGACCGTAGCCTTCCCAGTCCACCAGATACTGCCAGGACCGCTGCACCCGGCGGGAATCCAGTATCCGGTGGACGGTATAAGCCGGCTGGCCTCCAATGACACGAGGCGGAGGGGGAGGTCTGTCTGCCGGGACAAGGGGAGAAAAAACAACAGGTTTTAACAATGACACATGAAATGTGGGATTAATCTTAAGGGATCTGGGTAAGTGTAGGCGATAAGAAACTGGGTTAACTCTCCTGGCAACCTTGAAGGGACCGATGTATTTTGGGACAGCTTGCGAGACTCCACCCGTAGAGGTAAGTCTCTTGTGGAAAGCCAGACTCTCTGGCCGGGGCGCAGGGTAGGCCCGGGACGGCGACGTCTGTTGGCTTGTTGTTGATACCTCTGTGAGGAACGCATCAGATTAAGACGGGTCTTCCTCCACATAAGCCGACAGCGTCTGACGAACCTGAAGGCTGAAGGCACTCTGACTTCTGCCTCCTGGTCCGGGAACAATGGAGGAGCATAGCCAAACTGACACTCGTGCGGGGACATACCAGTGGAGGAGGAGCGCAAGGTGTTGTGCGCGTATTCGGCCCAAACAATAAAGGATGACCATGTGGACGGGTTGTCACGAGTCATACATCGGAGGGTGGTTTCCAGCTCTTGATTCATCCTCTCTGTTTGGCCGTTGGACTCCGGATGGTACCCTGAAGATAGACTGGCAGAAGCCCCCATGAGTTGGCAGAAGGCCTTCCAAAACCTTGAGGCGAACTGGGGACCTCTGTCAGAAACCACATCTTGAGGAATGCCGAAGACTCGGAACACATGATTAATTACCAACTCAGCCGTTTCCTTGGCAGAAGGTAACTTAGTCAGAGGGACGAACCTGGCCTCCTTTGAAAACCTGTCGATTATGACTAGGATAGTAGTATTGCCATGGGATGGAGGAAGTCCAGTAATAAAGTCCAATGAGATATGGGACCAGGGTCTGTGGGGAACAGGTAAAGGGTGAAGGAGTCCTTGAGGGCGGAGGTGAGAAGATTTGCCCTGGCAGCACACGGGGCAGGCATTGACGAAAGTGGCAACGTCTTCTCTTATGGTAGGCCACCAGAACTTACGCTGGATGAACTCCAAGGTGCGACCTACGCCCGGATGACAGGTGAGGCGAGAGGAGTGCCCCACAGAAGGACCTGAGTCCTCACTGCCTTGGGGACAAACAACCGATTGGCAGGGCCTCCTTTAGGGTCCGGTTCGCTAGCTTGAGCACGTCTCACGGTATCCTCAACTTGCCACGAGATCGGAGCCACAATCTTAGCAGCAGGAAGGACAGGCATGTCCGTGTCATCTCGAATGGCAGGAGCGTAGACTCGGGACAGGGCATCCGGTTTGAGATTCTTCGACCCGGGCCGATAGGTGAGGATAAACTGGAATCGATTGAAGAAAAGAGACCATCTAGCTTGTCTAGAGTTCAATCGCTTCGCCTGCTGGATATACTCCAGATTTTTGTGGTCCGTAAGCACTTGAAACGAGTGAGAAGCACCCTCGAGCCAGTGTCTCCATTCCTTCAATGCCATCTTAACCGCTAGGAGTTCACGATCCCCCACATCGTAGTTCCTCTCAGTCGGGGTAAGCCGGTGTGAGAAGAAAGCGCATGGATGAAGCTTCTTGTCTTCACCCCTCTGAGACAGGACAGCTCCAACACCAACCTCTGATGCGTCTACCTCCACCACAAATGGTTCATCCGTAGTCGGTAGTATCAGGATGGGAGCAGAGAGGACGCGCTGCTTGAGTCCTTGGAAGGCCGTCTCAGCTTCTCTTCCCCACACAAACCTTGCATTGCCACCTTTGGTTAAAGCTGAGAGAGGAGCTGCCACCAAACTGAAGTTCTTGATGAACTTGCGGTAAAAGTTTGTGAAGCCCAGGAAACGCTGAACATCCTTAACGGATTTGGGGGTGGGCCAATCCGCTACCGCCCCTACCTTCCTAGGGTCCATTTGGACTCGACCGGGTTCCACTACAAATCCCAGGAATTGTACTCGGGATGAATGGAATTCACATTTTTTCCGGCTTAACGTACAGATGGCTGTCCAGGAGGCGTTTGAGTACTTGTCTGACATGCTTAGTGTGTTCTTGAAGGGAGCTCGAAAAGATGAGGATGTCATCCAAGTAAACGAACACAAATGTGTTAAGCATATCCCTAAGCACATCGTTTATGAGCGCTTGGAACACCGCTGGGGCGTTGGTCAGGCCGAAGGGCATCACCAAGTATTCATAGTGACCAGTAGGCGTGTTGAAAGCGGTCTTCCACTCGTCACCAGGTCTGATCCGCACAAGATGGTATGCGTTCCGCAGGTCAAGCTTAGTGAAAACAACTGCTTCCTGGAGCAGCTCGAAGGCTGTGGCCATAAGGGGTAGCGGGTAACGGTTACGGACGGTTATGTCATTGATTCCCCGGTAGTCGATGCAAGGACGTAATCCACCATCTTTCTTGGCCACAAAGAAAAACCCTGCTCCCGCCGGGGAGGTTGATGGACGCATGAGGCCTGCTTCCAGAAAGTCCTTGATGTAGGTATCCATAGCAGCTCGTTCGGGTGGAGATAGGGAAAAGATCCGACCCCTGGGGGCAAGTGCCCGGAAACAGGTCGATGGGGCAATCGTAAGATCTATGGGGTGGTAGCATGGTGGCCCTCTGTTTGCTAAACACCAGTTTGAGGTCATGGTAACACTCGGGAACTCGGGTCAGGTCGATGGATTCTAAAGACTCGGGAGTAGAACTCGGGGAATTCTGGAAAATACAAGTAGCTTGGCACGTAGGACCCCACTGCTTGATAGTGCCCACAGACCAGTCGATGTGAGGGTTATGGCTGTGAAGCCAGGGGTATCCAAGGACGAGAGGGAACTCGGAACAGGAGATCAAATGAAAGTTCATCAATTCCTGGTGTTGTGAAACTGAAAGTCTCAAGGAGGTAGTGACATGAGTGACAAGTCCAGATCCCAAAGGGCTTCCATCCAATGTAGTAACCCTCATGGGGTCACTTAGAGGTTCAGAGGGAACGCCATTCTCCTTCGCCCAGACACCATCCATGAAGTTACCTGCGGCTCCAGAGTCTACCAAGGCTTGAAGGTGAAGCTTGTGGTTGTCCCAGGAGAGGGTGACTGGAATGAGCAGACGGGAGTTGGACGGATGGGAGGAGGTTATGTTTCCCGTTACAGTTCCCCCGGTCTGTACGGGACAGAGCGTTTCCCTGGAGCCCGGGACACGTGGAACGGAAATGGCCCGGTTTGCCGCAATATAGACAGCGTCGCTCCCTCATCCGGCGGTCTCTCTCAGCCTGGGAGATGCGTCCAATCTGCATGGGTTCCGGTGGAGCCAGCGATGATAAAGGTGGGGACTCGGAGCTGGGACTGATAGGGGCTAGAGGTCTACGGTTGAGTTCTCTCTCTCTCAGACGCTGGTCAATGCGTGAGGCCAACTTGATCAGGGACTCGAGATTGTCCGGTGGTTCCCGAGTGGCCAATTCATCTTGGATAGTGTCGGAAAGGCCTTTCAGAAAGCACACCGTGAGCGCCTCGTTGTTCCAGCCACTCGCTGCTGCCACCGTGCGGAACTGGATGGCATAGTCCGTCACGCTGCGCCAACCTTGATGGAGAGTCAGGAGCTGTTTGGCTGAGTCAGAACCACTGCTTGGGCCTTGAAACACTCGTTTGAATTCCTCAGCAAAGGCAGAGTAGCTGGCACAGCAGGAACTATGGGCATCCCACACAGCAGTAGCCCAGGCCAGGGCTTTTTCCGACAGCAGGGTAATGATATATGCGATCTTAGACCGGTCGGTGGGAAACGACGAGGGTTGCAGCTCAAAGGAGAGAGAACATTGAGTGAGAAAGCCTTTACAAGCACTTGGATCACCTGAGAACCGTTGGGGAGGTGGAAGACGAGGTTCAGCCAGGGGTTAACTGCCATGGGTACGTGAACCTGAGGTACTGGGACGGAAACTGTTGCCGGGGTAAGTCGATCAGATATTTGCTTAATGGAAGTCAGCATCTCCGACAGAAGATGAGAATGTCTAGCCATTAAGGCCTCTTGCTGAACCAGGGCGGCTTCGTGGCGTTGGACAGTCTCCTGGTGGTGGGACAGCGTGGCAAAAAGGTCCTGGGAACTGGCTGCCTCTGGGTTCATTTTTGGCTCTGTGTTTCTGTCAGGACCCGGTTTCGAACCTGGGTCTCCGGAGTGAGAAACAGAGAAACAGTCACTAGCCACTGGGGCCACCAACTGAGCCAGCGTCTGCTAAATGGGATATATTTAGACAGCAGAACCCAGAAGATGAGGCAGACACAGCAGTACTTAAGACGGTGTATTTAATAAAGAAAAAAATCCTAAAATACAAAAAATGGCAAATCCAAAAGGTGGTAGGAAAAACACAAAAAGACCTCAAAAGAAACTCACCAAAAATAAACAAAAACAAAAAACAGAATACCACAAGAACTTCACCCGGAATCGACAAGAGCACACAGAACACTAGGGCAGGGTGCTAACATACAAACACAGAGCACAGAACTGAGGGAAACAAAGGGTTTAAATACAATCAGGGGAAACGAGACACAGGTGCAAATAATAATGGGGATCAAGGGAAAAACATAGGGACAAAAAGCACAATGGGGACATCTACTGACCAAAACCCGGAACAACCCTGGCCAAATCCTGACAGATGGTCTGTCTGAAATTATGTTTGTCCTACCTTTAACAATTCATGCCTGTCCAACAGCCTGTCATGAAAAAAAGACTCCAAAGATCCAGGAGTTTGTAAAACAGCTTGTTGGATGTACCCAAGCTCAGTTTGCTTAAAATGTGTCACCCTGTTCCCCGACAGCTCAACACTCCCTGAGTCCAGATGTGGAGACAGAGAACTCCCACAGAGACAGACAGGGAGACGCAGAGCAATGAAAGTAAACCTGAGAGCTGATGTGTCATCCCAGTGTCCAGGCGACACCATTACTAGAATTTAGACCAGCTCTGACACATCCCGTGGGACCAGCAATGAGATGAGGAGAGAGAGAGAGAGAGAGAGAGAGAGAGAGAGAGAGAGAGAGAGAGAAGAGAGAGAGAGAGAGAGAGAGAGGGAGAGGGAGAGGGAGAGGGAGAGGGAGAGAGAGAGCAGCACCTAGATATTCTGCACATATTCTGCCAGACCTGGGCCCTGACAGTGAATCTCAGTAAGACCAAAGTAATTGTGTTCCAAAAAAAGGTCCAGTCGCCACAAATACAAATTCCATCTAGACACCATTGACCTAGAGCACACAAAAAACTATACATACCTTGGCCTAAACATCAGCGCCAAAGGTAACTTCCACAAAGCTGTGAACGATCTGAGAGACAAGGCAAGAAGGGCATTCTATGCCATCAAAAGGAACATACAATTCAACATACCAATTAGGATCTGGCTAAAAATGCTTGAATCAGTCATTGAACCCATTGCCCTTTATGGTTGTGAGGTATGGGGTCCGCTCACCAACCAAGATTTCACAAATTGGGACAAACACCAAATTGAGACTCTGCATGCAGAATTGTGCAAAAATATCCCCCGTGTACAACGTAGAACATCAAATAATGCATATAGAGCAGATACCCACTAATTATCAAAATCCAGAAAAGAGCTGTTAAATTCTACAACCACCTAAAAGGAAGTGATTCCCAAACCTACCATAACAAAGCCATCACCTACAGAGAGCCTGGAGAAGAGTCCCCTAAGTAAGCTGGTCCTGGGGCTCTGTTCACAAACACAAACACACCCCACAGAGCCCCAGGACAGCAGTAAAATTAGACCCAAGATAATCGTGAGAAAACAAAAAGATAATTACTTGACACATTGGAAAGAATTAACAAAAAAACAGAGCAAACTGGATTGCTATTTGGTCCTAAACAGAGAATACAGAATACCTGACCACGGTGACTGACCAAAACTTAAGGAAAGCTTTGACTATGTACAGACCCAGTGAGCATAGCCTTGCTATTGAGAAAGGCCGCCGTAGGCAGACATGGCTCTCAAGAGAAGACAGGCTATGTGCACACTGCCCACATAATGAGGTGGAAACTGAGCTGCACTTCCTAACCTCCTGCGCAATGTATGACCATATTAGAGACACAACACTAACCCTCAGATTACACAGATCCACAAAGAATTTGAAAACATACCCAGTTTTGATAAACTCCTGTATCTACTGGGTGAAATTCCACAGTGTGCCATCACAGCAGCAAGATTTGTGACCTGTTGCCACAAGAAAAGGGCAACCAGTGATCAAACACCATTGTAAATACAACCCATATTTATGCTTATTTATTTTCCCTTTTTTGTACTTTAACCATTTGTACATTGTTACAACACTGTAAGTACACATAATGACATTTGTAATGTCTTTATTGTTTTGAAACTTCTGTATGTTTACTTTAAATTGTTATTGTTTATTTCACTTTGTATATTATCTACCTCACTTGCTTCGGCAATGTTAACACATGTTTCCCATGCCAATAAAGCCCCTTGAATTGTTTTTGAGAGAGAGAGAGAACTGTTTACTGTTAATGTGTATTGTTTAATTGAAATTAAAATTAAAATGTATTGGTCACATACACATGGTTAGCAGTTGTTATTGCGAGTGTAGTGAAATTGAGATAGAGAGAGACGGCAGGTTTCCTCCTCGCCTGAAGAGGAGTAAGGACCGGACCAAGATGCGGCGTGGTAAGTTTTCATGACGATTTTAATAACAAAAGCACTGAACACTATGAAATACAAAAACAATAAACGAATATGTGAAATAACAAAACCGAAACAGTACCGTGTGTTGAAAAACACAGACACGGAAACAAACACCCACAAACCAACAGTGAAACCCAGGATACCTAAATATGGTTCCCAATCAGAGACAACAACTAACACCTGCCTCTGATTGAGAACCATATCAGGCCAAACACAGAAACAGACAAACTAGACATCCAACATAGAATGCCCATTCAGATCACACCCTGACCAAACAAAACATAGAAACATACAAAGCAAACTATGGTCAGCGCGTGACAGAGAGAGAGAGAGAGAGAGAGAGAAAGAGAGAAAGAGAGAAAGAGAGAGAAAGAGAGAGGGAGAGATTGATTGGAGACAGAGCATTTAAACAAGGATACATGGTGAGCCACTCACCTCTCCTCAGGAGTCTGGATTCAACCAGTCCAGTCACAGTGAGAGGGCCACATGCAACACTCACCATCAGCCACCATGTGGTATTTCAGCCAATCAAGCCTTACATAACTAGTCACTTTAAACTAACCTTTCTGCTAGAGGAGAGGTGAGTCATTTCTCAGACAAATCCAGTGGCCCATTTGGATCCGTGACTCATGTTAGCTTGCTTCAGGCTCTGACTGTCTCCATAGTAGGGAGTATTACACCTTTAACTGCTGCTTTTGGCTTAACAAGGTGGCCAGGTCTAACAAAGAGATATCATATGGGATATCATTGGAGTTAAATCATTTAAAGGGTTTCCTGTCGTTCCAAAAGCACAATTTTGATTCAGTTTTATTTAATTATAGAAGGCAGGTGATGAATTCTATTGGAGTACAGACGCCTCCCGCCTCTGGTTTAAAGGTTTTGAGCAATGTCTCTAATATGGTCATACATTTGGCAGGAGGTCAGGAAGTGCAGCTCAGTTTCCACCTCATTTTATGGGTAGTGTGCACATAGCCTGTCTTCTTTTGTTTTCTCATGATTTGGCTGGGTCTAATTGTGTTGCTGTCCTCACAAACAGACCCCCAGAACCAGCTTGCTTAGGGGACTCTTCCCAAGGTCTCTCTCTCGCTCTCTCGCTCTCTCTCTCTCGCTGTCTCACCCCCCCCCCCCCACTCCACTCCGGCGCAATTAAAACACCCTGATTAGGTAAGTGAAAAGCTTAATCAGTGAATGAGCTCAGTTGGAACGACTGAGATAGGAGACAGTGTCCTTGAACGCTCCCTTCAAATGGATACATTCTTACATAAACTGTGTCTCTGCGATGTCTGAAATAAATGATGCTTGTGTGATATATGAAGGTGTGTTATGAATGATACTCATTCATGTCGAGTTCACACATTCAATTTTTAAACAAAAGTCATCGGGTTTAGATTGAGATCTTCTTGTCCCATCGCGCTCTAGCGACTCCTGTGGTGGGCCGGTCGCAATGCACACTGTCACAATGTGTCGGTGTTTCCTCCGACACATTGGTGCGGCTGGCTTCCGGGTTAATTAAGTTGTTTTGACAAATTACCAAGTGGAGAGAAAAAGTATTTGATAGTCAGAAAAACAAAACTATTATTTGTTTCAAATTAGTGGTCATTGCTCTGCATCAGTCTCCTCACCAGTATCCATGTGATATCCCTGTGACTGCTGATGAGCTACTGTAGGTTTAGCTTTCTAGTCATCAGCAGTTTGTTGAGGTGTAGTGAATCTACAGTAGCAGCTACATTACATTACTACGTAGTAATGTAGTTTCATTTACACAGAGAGCAGTAGCATAGTTACATTTACAGAGAGAAGTAGCATAGTTACATTTACAAAGATAGAAGGAACGTAGTTACATAAACAGAGAGAGACTAGCAACGTAGTTACATTTACAGAGAGAGTAGCAATCAAATCAAATCAAAGTTTATTTGTCATGCAAATAGTCAGGGTAGCCAATGTGCGGGGGCACCGGTTAGTCGGGCTTATTGAGGTAATATGTACATTAATGTATAGTTAAAGTGACTATGCATAGATGATAAATGGAGAGTAGCAGCAGCGTAAAAGAGGGGGGGATGGAAGCTGTTGAGAAGCCCCTTTTGGTCCTAAACTTGGCACTCTGGTACCGCTTGCCATACGGTAGTAGGAGAGAACAGTCTATGACTGACTGGGGCGGCTGGGGTCTTTGAAAATTTTTAGGGCCTTCCTCTGACACCGCCTGGTGTAGAGGTCCTGGATGGCAGGCAGCTTAGCCCCAGAGATGTACTGGGCTGTACACACTACCCTCTGTAGTACCTTGCGGTCGGAGGCCGAGCAGTGTTCGTACCAGGCAGTGATGCAACCAGTCAGAATGCTCTCGATGTTGCAGCTGTAGAACCTTTTGAGGATCTGAGGACCCAGGGAATAGGTTTTGTCATGCCCTCTTCATGACTGTCTATGTGTGTTTGGACCATTCTAGTTCGTTGGTGATGTGGACACCAAGGAACGTGAAGCTCTCAACCTGCTGCACTACAGCCCCGTCGATGAGAATGGGGGCGTGCTCAGTCCTTCTTTTCCTGTACAATCATCTACTTTCAATCAAATTTCAATCAATCAAATATATTTATAAAGCCCTTTTTACATCAGCTGATGTCACAAATTACTATACAGAAACCGAGCCTAAAATCCCCAAACAGCAAGCAATGCAGGTGTAGAAGCACGGAGGCTAGGAAACACTCCCAAGGAAGGCAGGAACCAAGGAAGAAACCTAGAGAGGAACCAGGCTATGAGGGGTGGCCATTCTTCTTCTGGCTGTGTCGGGTGGAGATTATAACAGAACATGGCCAAGATGTTCAAATGTTCATAGATGACCAGCAGGGTCAAATAATAATAATCACAGAGGTTGTAGAGGGTGCAACAGGTCAGCACCTCAGGAGTAAATGTCAGTTGGCTTTTCATAGCCGATCATTCAGAGTATCTCTACTGCTCCTGCTGTCTCTGGAGAGTTTAAAACAACAGGTCTGGGACAGGTAGCACGTCTGGTGAACAGGTCAGGGATCCATAGCCGCAGGCAGAACAGTTGAAACTGGAGCAGCAGCACAACCAGGTGGACTGGGGACAGAAAGAAGTCATCAGGCCAGGTAGTCCTGAGGCATGGTCCTAGGGCTCAGGTCCTCTGAGAAAGAAAGAAAGAAAGAAAGAAAGAGAAAAAGAGAAAAAGAGAAAAAGAGAGAGAATTAGAGAGAGCAAACCATTGTATTGATGACATTGAGGGATAGGTTGTTATTCTGGCACCACGAGGCCAGGTCTCTGACCTCTTCCCTATAGGCTGTCTCGTCATTGTTGGTGATCAGGCCTACCACTGTTGTGTCATCGGCAAACGATAATGATGGTTTTGGAGTTGTTCTTGAACATGCAGTTGTGGGTAAACAGGGAGTACAGGAGGGGACAGAGCATGCATCCCTGAGGGACTCCAGTGCTGAGGATCAGCGTGACAGATGTTTTGCTACCTACCCTCACCACCTGGGGGCTGCCCATCAGGATGTCCAGGATCCAGTTGCAGAGGGAGGTGTTTAGGCCCAGGATTCTTAGCTTAGTGATGAGCTTTGAGGGCACTATGGTGTTGAACGCTGAGCTGTAGTCAATGAACAGCATTCTCACGAAGGTCTTCCTTTTGTCCAGGTGGGAAATGGCAGTGTGGAGTGCAATAGATATTGCATCATCTGTGGATCTGTTTGAGCGGTATGCAGACTAGCATGGGTCTAAGGTTTCTGGGATAATGGTGTTGATGTGAGCCATTACCAGCTTTTCAAAGCCTTTCATGGATACGGACGTAAGAGCTACGGGTCTGTAGTACTTTTGCCAGGTTACCTTAGTGCCCCTGGGCACTGGGACTATGGTGGTATGCTCGAAGCATGTTCGTATTACAGACTCAATCAGGGACATGTTGACAATGTCAGTAAAGACACCTGCCATTTGGTCAGCACTTGCCCTGACCACACGTTCTGATAATCCATCTGGCCCAGCGGCCTTCTGAATGTTGACCTGTTTTAAGGTCTTATTCAAGTTGCTTGTGGAGAGCATAGAAGTGATTTAGCTCATCTGGTATGCTCGTGTCACTGGGCAGCTCGCGGCTTATGCTTCCCTTTGTAGTCTGTAATAGTTTGCAGGTCCTGCCACATCCAACGAGCGCCGGAGCCGGTGTAGTACGAGTCAATCTTAGTCCTGTATTGGCGCTTTACCCGTTTGATGGTTCGGTCTGAGGGCATAGCATAATTTCTTATAATTTTTCAGGGTTAGAGTCCCGCACCTTGAAAGCTGCAGCTCTACCCTTTAGCTCAGTGGGAATGTTGCCTGTAATCCATAGATTCTGGTTGGGGTATGTACGTACAGTCACTGTGGGGACGACGTCTTTGATGCACTTATTGATTAAGCCAGTGACTGATGTGGTGTAGTCCTTAATGCCATGGGAAGAATCCCAGAACATATTCCAATCTATGCTAGCAAAACAGTCCTGTAGTTTAGCATCTGCTTCACCTGACTACTTTTGTTATAGACCGAGTCACAGGTGCTTCCTGCTTTAGTTGTTGCTTGTAAGCAGGAACCAGGTGGATAGAATTATGGCCAGATTTGCAAATGGAGGGCGAGGGAGAGCATTGTACACCTCTCTATATGTGGAGTAGAGGTGATCTCAATTTTTTTCCCTCTGGTTGCGCATTTGACATGCTGATAGAAATTAGGTAAAACTGATTTAAGTTTCCCTGCATTAAAGTCCCCGGGCACTAGGAGAGCCACGTCTGGATGAGCGGTTTCCTGTTTGCTTATTTCTTCAAACAGCTGACTCAGTGCGGTCCTAGTGCACAGCGTCCGTCTGTGGTTGTAAATAAACAGCCACGGAAAAAAGTAGATGAAAACTCTCTTGGCAATAGTGTGGTCTACAGCTTATCATGAGATACTCTACTTCAGGTGAGCAAAATCTAGAGACTTCCTAAGATCTCGTGCACCAGCTGTTGTTTACAAATATACACAGACCTCCCCCGTTGTCGTCTTACCAGAGTGTGCTGTTCTATCTACCCAGTGCAGCATATATTCCGCCAGCTGAATGTTTTCCATGTCGTCATTGTAACGGCGTTCGTCTGTTGAAGGAGAAGCGGACCAAAATGCAGCGTGGTGGTTACTCATGTTCTTTAATAAAAAATGAAAAATGACCAATACAAAAACAACAAACGGAACGTGAAAACCTATACAGCCTATCTGGTGACAACAAACACAGAGACAGGAAGAATCACCCACGAATTACTCAAAGAATATGGCTGCCTGAATATGGTTCCCAATCAGAGACAACGATACACACCTGCCATAGACTTTGCTAGATAACCCCACTAAGCCACACACCCTACAAAACCCCAAGACAAAACACACCACAATAAACCCATGTCACACCCTGGCCTGACCAAATAAATGAAGACAAACACAATATATTATGACCAGGGCATGACAGAACCCCCCCTAAGGTGCGGACTCCCGGACGCACATCAAAACAATAGGGGAGGGTCCGGGTGGGCGTCTGTCCATGGTGGCGGCTCCGGCGCGGGACGTGGACCCCACTCTATTAATGTCTTAATCCCTCCTCCTCGCGTCCTATGATAGTCCACCCTCGCTGCCGACCATGGCCTAGTAGTCCTCACCCAGAACCCCACTGAGGGGCAGCTCGGGACTGTGGGGCAACTCGGGACTGAGGGGCAGCTCGGGACTGAGGGGCAGCTCGGGACTGAGGGGCAGCTCGGGACTGAGGGGCAGCTCGGGACTGAGGGGAAGCTCGGGTCTGAGGGGAAGCTCGGGACTGAGGGGAAGCTCAGGACTGAGGGGAAGCTCAGCACTGAGAGGAAGCTCAGCACTGAGAGGAAGCCCAGCACTGAGAGGAAGCTCAGCACTGAGAGGAAGCTCAGCACTGAAGCTCAGCACTGAGAGGAAGCTCAGGCAGGTATTTGGATCCGGCAGAGCCTGGCTGGCTGGCGGTTCTGGCAGATCCTGGCTGACTGGCGGATCTGGAAGAGTCTGGTTGACTGGCAGATCTGGAAGAGTCTGGTTGACTGGCAGATCTGGAAGAGTCTGGCTGACTGGCAGATCTGGAAGAGTCTGGCTGACTGGCAGATCTGGAAGAGTCTGGCTGACTGGCGGATCTGGAAGAGTCTGGCTGACTGGCAGATCTGGAAGTGTCTGGCTGACTGGCAGATCTGGAAGAGTCTGGCTGACTGGCAGATCTGGAAGAGTCTGGCTGACTGGCGGATCCTGGCAGACTGATGGATCTGGCTGCTCCATGCTGACTGGCAGCTCTGGCTGCTCCATGCCGACTGGCGGCTCTGGCTGCTCCATGTAGACTGACAGCTCTGGCGGCTTCTTGCAGACTGGCAGCTCTGGCGGCTCCTTGCAGACTGGCAGCTCTGGCTTCTCCATGCAGACTGACAGCTCTGGCTGCTCCATGCAGACTGGCAGCTCTGGCTGCTCCATGCAGACTGGCAGCTCTGGCTGCTCCATGCAGACTGGCAGCTCTGGCTGCGCTGAACAGGCAGGAGACTCCAGCAGCGCTGTAGAGGAGGAAGGCTCTGGCAGCGCTGAACAGGCGGGAGACTCCGGCAGCGCAGGAGAGGAGAAAGGCTCCGGCAGCGCTGAACAGGTGGGAGACTCCAACAGCGCAGGAGAGGAGGAAGGCTCGGGCAGCGCTGAACAGGCGGGAGACTCCGGCAGCGCAGGAGAGGAGGAAGGCTCCGGCAGCGCTGGAGAGGCGAGGCGCACTGTAGGCCTGATGCGTGGTGCTGGCACTGGTGGTACTGAGCCGAGGACACGCACAGGAATTCTGGTGCGGGGAGCTGCCACCAGAGGGCTGGTGTGTGGAGGTGGCACAGGATGGGCTAGACCGTGAAGGCGTACTGGAGATCTTGAGAGCAGTGCTGGCACAGGACGTGCAAGGCTAGGGAGGTGCACAGGGGGCCTGGTGCGTGAGGCTGGCACCATCTTCACCAGCCGACTAACACGCACCTCAGGACGAGTATGGAGCGCTGACCCAGGTGCCATCAAATCCCCGACACGCTCCGTCGGGCGAATTCCATGCAAAAAGCACCAACACAGCAACTCCCTCATTTCTCTCTCCTCCAATTTCCCCATTAACTCCTTCACAGTCTCTGCTTCGCTCACCTCCAACACCGGCTCTGGTTCTGATCTCCCCCTTGGCTCCTCACGATAAACAGGAAGAGTTGGCTCAGGTCTGACTCCTGACTCTGCCACACTCTCCCTGACCCCCCCCCCCCCCCAATACATTTTTGGGGCTGACTCTCGGGCTTCCATCCGCGTCGCAGTGCTGCTTCCTCATACCTGCGCCTCTCCGCTTATTCCGCCTCCAGTTCTTCTTTGAGGAGGCGATTTTCTCCAGGCTGGTCCCAAGGTCCTTCTCTGAACGATTCGTCCTCCCATGTCCATTCCTCTCTTTGCTAGATAACCCCACTAAGCCACACACCCAACACCCCACAAAACCCCAAGACAAAACACACCACAATAAACCCATGTCACACCCTGGCCTGACCAAATAAATGAAGACAAACACAATATATTACGACCAGGGCGTGACAGTCATTCAGCGATGATTCAGTGAAACATAAGATATTACAGTTTTTGATGTCCCGTTGATAGGATAATCGTGATCGTACCTTGTCTAATTTATTTAGTTTATTGTACTTTGGCAAGTAATATTGATGTTAAGGGCAGATTCCCCACTTGCCATCAGGGGATCCTTTCAAGTTACCCCGCCCTGTGTCCTCTATACCTGCGTCTCTTTCTCTTGACAATGACGGGGATTTCGGCCTTGTCGGGTGTCTGAAGTACATCCTGTGTGTCCTGCTTGTTGAAGAAAAAATCTTTGTCTAATCCGAGGTGAGTGATAGCTGTCTTGATATCCAGAAGGTTTTTTTGCCGTAAGATACTGTGGCAGAAACATTATGTACAAAATAAGTTACAAATAACGCAAAAAAACACACATAAAGAGCACAATTGGTTAGGCGCCCGTAAAATGGCTGCCATTACTTCCCGGCGCCATCATAGATCATAGATCATATTTACATTGAAAGAGAGGGTAGTAACGTAGTTACATTTACAGACAGAGTAGTAATGTTGTTACATTTACAGAGAGAATAGTAATGTAGTTACATTTACAGAGAGAGTAGTAATGTAGTTACATTTACGGAGAGTGTAGTAATTAGGGATGCACCAATATTACATTTTTGCCCAATACCGATATCAGATATTTTCCTTGCCAAAACACCTGATACCGATACCGATACGGATAACCGATGTTTACATTTTTTTGCAACATTTTAAGCATTCTAGTACAGCTAAATAGTTGAAACACACACACAATCAACACACTTGATAAACAAGTTATTTTGTTGGCATTTACGTATGTCCCCATTACCAGTAAAACATCATCAAAACCTGTTTCTTTTACTTGCTTGCTGTGCTGTTTCGTTGTTAATTTTTTAGTCGTTTCGTTCTCAACCAGGAATTTATCATACATGTCAAGCAGTGAAGTTTCAGCTTTGTCTGTCTGTGGCCTCTCTTTCACTGTGCGCGCTGTCACTGTGTCCATTTCCATCTTGTCCAGGTGTGTTTGTAACATTTCACATAAACCCTATTTCTTGTCTGGATCGAAGTAGCGGTCCTTGTATCTAGCATCGAGCATGGTGGCGACACAGTAAAGAGGCTCTAAGAGAATACCACTGAATTGCTTGTTCACAGCCTCTAGTAGAGTATTTTTCCAAGTTAACCCCACGGTCTGTGTTGGCAGTTTCTTTGAGCAGGCGTTTCAATACCATGACAGAGGGTATCACGTCTGCTGCAGACACAGTTGATGAGCTTATTTCTCAAGTCAGTTGTCAGTTGTTTGAATGGAACAGCCACTTTACAATAGTGAGTGTGTTCTATGTTTCCAAGTTTCAAACATGTTCTCAAATGCCATTGAAATGGTAGCAGTGGTATGAGAACCAGCACATTCTTGAGCATGCAATGCGGCTTTCCTCAGTACAAAATCCTTGTTGACCACTGTGCTGTCAGACTCAGTATGCCCATGGGACTGGGATTGCTGGTCCAAATGTCAGTCGTGAAGCTAATAGCACTGACACCCATAGCAAGTAGCTCATGGATGTGCGTTTCAATAATACTGTGTAACTCCGGTAGGGCAACATCTGAAAAATGGTGCCAACTTGGTAGTGTGTACCGGGGCTCGAGGGGCTCGTCCAGTCGGCAAAAGCAAACATCATCCACAATTGATTGTCAAGGGCAATGAATTCCATTATCTTGGCGTTAATGGATTTTGCTTTTGCGTTGTCTCACTTAAATGTTCTTACTCTTTCAAATGACTGCTCGACTTGTTGACATTGTGGGATAGGTTAGGAATGCTGTGTTGCATGTGTAGCTCTATATTTTTCATGGCGTCATTACATCATCTACCTATGTTATATAGGTATGCACGTCTGCTTTGACATCGGGTTTGCACATCAGCCTTAAACTAAACATCGGGTCAATGCTGATGTTAGTATTTTTAGCTAATATCGAAAAGAGAGTAGTAATGTAGTTGCATTTACAGAGAGAGTAGTAACAAAGTTACATTTACATAGAGAGCAATGTAGTTACATTTATGGAGAGAGTAGTAACGCAGTTATATTTACAGTGAGAGTAGTAATGTAGTTACAATTTCAGAATGCTAGTATTAGTGTGCATGGCTCATTGCTCTGCACCAGTCTCCTCTCCAAGGGTCCGTGCTGTGGTATATCACTCTTTCTCTAGGGCCATCATAGAGTTATTACCATCAATGGAAGCTTGTCCATTAGGGCGTTAGGGGTGGTGCTCCAAGTGTGATTGGTCAAAAAATAATAATATATATATGTTTTTTGGCTCTGTGGCTGTGCACAATTTACAATTTGTTCCCCCTGCGTAAGAATTATCCAACACTCACAGCCAAAGATATTCAAATTGTACACTCTTCCAATGTCTGCCATGTTTTTGGATGATGACGTGATGATGTTGTCATTGCTAGTGCGCATGTGATGTTGGTCTATATAAACCGGATGCAACCCGGATATCTTGGATGTAGTCTCCAGTTCATATTATACCTCAGTGAATAGGACACTAGGCAATGGTGAGGAGGAGGAGGAGTCTACCGTGTCCGGAAGAATCTTCATTAATTTTCTGTATTCAGGGTTTAATTTGAAGCTTGGTTTAATTATTGCCATTTACAGCTGATTTGGGGATTGTACTATACAGTATATGGATTCGCTCTCCTTAAATATGAGCAATCTGATTTATTAGTTTCAGTCTCTGAATTGTTTAATCAAACCTTTTCGTTTCCCGCTCCTGATAGCAGTGTCAGAGTTTACTAGGAGTGGTGAATAAATTATGATAATTTATTCTCCGGCACAAAACGGTCACGCCAAAATACAGGGCGCATAAAACAGACCAGTCCAAACACAGGACCAAACAGTCCAGAGAAAACAAACACGAAAACACATCCACAACCAACAGAGTAACAATCCCGTACAAACCTAGGCGGACCTAACAGGCTTAAATAGACATAAATCAAGAAAGGAAACAGGGAACAGGTGCAACCAATAAGACAAAAGGAAAAGGAAAAAGGGATCGGTGGCGGCTAGTAGACCGGGCAGGGGAGCCACCTTCTGTGGGAGTCGTGACAAGCTGGGCATAAAAACTACAATCTGTCTCCCAAATCAGCCTAGTGTGCATGGGCACACATGCACACTATGCACAATACGCATAACCTACACCTGCATATGTGAACTGTGCACCCAACTGTGAAGCTTCGAGAAACTAGCGTGCTTGCTAATGATATTGGTGGAGCCAGCACCTCCACACGTGGAGATGTATCCACTCAGTCAAGTAGGCCTACTCCATGAACCACAGCAACACAGTCTTCTATGGACCAGTTTATGCCTAAGTCTATGTCTGTAGCAAAACAAGGCCACATTGATATTGCATTGGCTAAAATTATTGCCCCCGATTTCTAGCCATTTTTGATCGTGGAGGACAGAGGTTTTAGAAATTATAGCAATAGCCTAAATCCAATGTACACAATTCCAAGCAGGAAAACCCTTTAAAAATCACTTATTCCACAACTGTATGAGAACACACAGGCTTCAGTGCAGGAAAGAGGTCAAAAAGCTGCTGCAGTTTGCCTTACCACTGACTTCTGGACATCAAGGGTAACCACTTCTTACATGTCGGTTACATGTCACTTAATTGAAGATTTTTCGATGTCTAGCTGTTTTCTGGACTGCTTTGAGTTCAGCGACAGACACACCTCAGAGAACATGACAAAGGAACTGTTGAGAGTGGACAGAGAATGGCAAGTAGATGGAAAAGTGGTCTGATGTGTTAGCGACAATGCAGCGAACATAACCAAAGCCATGAACATTTTAAAATGGACCCATCATCCATGTCTTGCCCACACAATCAACCTGATTGTAAGAGATGCTCTGAAGGAGCACAGTAGGTGCTGAAAAACTAAGGTCTACACAATGCCAGATGGGGATGCCTGAGCTGAGGCCTAAACAAGACTGCACTACAAGGTGGAATTCATGTTATATGTTGAAGCGGTTTCTTGAGTCAAAGGATGCCATCATTTCTGCCCTGGCCATTATCAATGCACCTGTTGATGCTCTGACCCAAGAGGAATGGGAGGTGGTGGTGGAGGTGTGCAGAGTCCTGGAACCCTTTGAGCAGGTCACTGTGGAGATCAGTGGAGAGAAGTACAGTAAGCAATTATTATTACATCATTATTTAATCCAGTATTATATATGTATATGAGCAGTAGATGAGAATGTAGTATCAGTAGACAAAACTTGAACCTGGAACTAATAAGTTACTGTTCTCTCTTTTCAACTATGTGACAGCCTCAAAAATGATACTCCTGTGTAAGGGTCTGCAGGGAATCACAGCCAGCCGCCAGAGAGAAGCAAATGTAACCACAGGACATGTGACAGAGTTGATGGACACCCTATGCTTATCAATGGACAGAAAGTTCCACAGAATGGAATATAATCAAGTGTCATCAGAAACTGTTGCACTTGACCCCAGGTTTAAGACGTTAGCCTTCAGTGATGCCAGAGCGATTGATGAGGCTCTTCAAAGAATAACCTCAGCAGCAGGGAAGGACAGCCCCAGCATTCAGCTGGCTCAGGCACCAGGGCAACAGGAAGAAGAGGGAGGGACAGCCCCAGCAGTCAGCTGGCTCAGGCACCAGGGCAACAGGAAGAAGAGGGGAGGGACAGCCCCAGCAGTCAGCTGGCTCAGGCACCAGGGCAACAGGAAGAAGAGGGAGGGACAGCCCCAGCAGTCAACTGGCTCAGGCACCAGGGCAACAGGAAGAAGAGGGAGGGACAGCCCCAGCAGTCAGCTGGCTCAGGCACCAGGGCAACAGGAAGAAGAGGGAGGGACAGCCCCAGCAGTCAGCTGGCTCAGGCACCAGGGCAACAGGAAGAAGAGGGAGGGACAGCCCCAGCAGTCAGCTGGCTCAGGCACCAGGGCAACAGGAAGAAGAGGGAAGGACAGCCCCAGCAGTCAGCTGGCTCAGGCACCAGGGCAACAGGAAGAAGAGGGATCAGATGGAGCAGAAGCACCAGCAGTAGTGCCACAAATGTCTGCGGTTTGGATGCTGTTTGATGAGAGAGCAACTGGGGATGCAGCACAAAGGAATCCCTCAGCAGATGCCATAATGGAAGTCCAATCCTATTAGTAGGAGCACTGTTATTTCTTTTTCTTTGATATGGTGCAATATTCTATTATGCTGTTCAGATTGCATTCGTTTTGAATGGTCAGATTTATATGTGCTTTGTTTATACAGTATACATTAAAAAGTTATACTTTAAAATGTTTAATAGCATTCTAGCATTTCTTTTTTCATTGTGGTTAAGGTAGAGTATGATTTCATGTAATATTTAATTAGAATTGTTTTAACACCAATCATAGTCAAACTATCGCAAACTGTTTGACTTGAAAAAATACGAAACTTATTTTTTTGAAGAGCCGTTTGAGAGTCAAAGAGCCTGTTCTTTTTGGTGAGCTGAGACGAACGAGCCAGCTCACTGAAAAGATATAAAACTGTATTTTTTTTGTGAAGAATCAACAACAAGTGGGACACAATCATGAAGTGGAACGACATTTATTGGATATTTCAAACTTTTTTAACAAATCAAATACTGAAAAATTGGGCGTGCAAAATTATTCAGCCCCTTTACTTTCAGTGCAGCAAACTCTGTCCAGAAGTTCAGTGAGGATCTCTGAATGATCCAATGTTGACCTAAATGACTAATGATGATAAATACAATCCACCTGTGTGTAATCAAGTCTCCGTATAAATGCACCTGCACTGTGATAGTCTCAGAGGTCCGTTAAAAGCGCAGAGAGCATCATGAAGAACAAGGAACTCACCAGGCAGGTCCGAGATACTGTTGTGAAGAAGTTTAAAGCCGGATTTGGATACAGAAAGATTTCCCAAGCTTTAAACATCCCAAGGAGCCCTGTGCAAGCGATAATATTGAAGAGGAAGGAGTATCAGACCACTGCAAATCTACCAAGACCTGGCCGTCCCTCTAAACCTTCAGCTCATACAAGGAGAAGACTGATCAGAGATGCAGCCAAGAGGCCCATGATCACTCTGGATGAACTGCAGAGATCTGCAGCTGAGTTGGGAGACTCTGTCCATAGGACAACAATCAGTCGTATATTGCACAAATCTGGCCTTTATGGAAAAGTGGCAAGAAGAAAGCCATTTCTTAAAGATATCCATCAAAAGTGTTGTTTAAAGTTTGCCACAAGCCACCTGGGAGACACACCAAACATGTGGAAGAAGGTCCTCTGGTCAGATGAAACCAAAATTGAACTTTTTGGCAACAATGCAAAACGTTATGTTTGGCGTAAAAGCAACACAGCACATCACCCTGAAAACACCATCCCCACTGTCAAACATGGTGGTGGCAGCATCATGGTTTGGGCCTGCTTTTCTTCAGCAGGGACAGGGAAGACGGTTAAAATTGATGGGAAGATGGATGGAGCCAAATACAGGACCATTCTGGAAGAAAACCTGATGGAGTCTGCAAAAGACCTGAGACTGGGACGGAGATTTGTCTTCCAACAAGACAATGATCCAAAACATAAAGCAAAATCTACAATGGAATGGTTCAAAAATAAACATATCCAGGTGTTAGAATGGCCAAGTCAAAGTCCAGACCTGAATCCAATCGAGAATCTGTGGAAAGAACTGAAAACTGCTGTTCACAAATGCTCTCCATCCAACCTCACTGAGCTCGAGCTGTTTTGCAAGGAGGAATGGGAATAAATTCAGTCTCTCGATGTGCAAAACTGATAGAGACATACCCCAAGCGACTTACAGCTGTAATTGCAGCAAAAGGTGTCGCTACAAAGTATTAACTTAAGGGGGCTGAATAATTTTGCACGCCCAATTTTTCAGTTTCTGATTTGTTAAAAAAGTTTGAAATATCCAATAAATGTCGTTCCACTTCATGACTGTGTCCCACTTGTTGTTGATTCTTCACAAAAAAATACAGTTTTATATCTTTATGTTTGAAGCCTGAAATGTGGCAAAAGGTCGCAAAGTTCAAGGGGGCCGAATACTTTCGCAAGGCACTGTATTGGCCGCATGGAAAGCAGTGGTGCTTCTGCTTACATGCAAAAGTGAAATAGGTGTACCTATGCTGTTGTTGAAATGCACAGAGCACTTTATACATTATCCCAAAGAAACATCCACAAATTTGAAAACTTGGCATAATATTGCTGTCATGTGCCTCGTTGACAATATGACCCTGCCCAGCCAAGGTTATTCAGCCAATCACAAACTACCACTGATTACCATCGTAATGGTAAGAGGGAATATTCTGTAATTAAAGAGCAGAAAACAAATAATTCAGTAGACATTAATACCAGTTATGGTGATATTGTTTATAATATGAATGCAGCTACCACTGTCTTGAATCTATTGGACACATTTTATCATAACATGAAAGTAGGCTGGCCCTTTTTGAAGTCTCATGATTGATGTATTAATTAAACTCTTTTGATTTATAAAGCCCTCCTGCATATTCTTCCGCCTGACCGTACTTTATTGTTACAGACAAACGTGATTCCAGAACCGTTCTCAGGAATGGCTAACGCTGGATATCCCTTCAATCTCCACTGAGTTAGGTGAATCTGCTTTTTGTTTTTTTGCACCTTACTTGTGGAATAATCTCCAAGGCTCTCTAAAATTTAATGAATTGGTGCCTCTAGGGCGCTGGTCACCAAGAGGACGGCAAATATTTATGTAAAAAAAACAACTATAAAGCCTTCCTTTCCTATTTTCTTTTATTCCTCTCACACTGATTCAAGGTGCACCCGATTCAGCTGCCCTGAGTGCTGGGTAGGCGAAGTGTTCCCATGTTTAACCATTTCATGTGTCTGAAGGTACAAACTCTTCCTTCCCGGTGGGCCCGGAGAGAGCATATCAAGTGCACTATAGGTCTCCTGCTGGCTCATCGGATGTCTCAGATGACTTGGTCTGCAGTAACGTAGCAGGCATAAAAGAAAGCTACAGCAAAGTTGATACTATGAGATTTCAAAACCATTACTAGAGAGACTGTCAATGACTACAGCAAAGAGCTGCTGTTTTTATGAGTGAGTTCATGTTTAAGTTCTTACTCAGCACTGTCAACACTTTGCATTCAAACATGTTATAAGCCATAAAATACACTTTCTTCCTACCTCCACTGCAACCAGCACTGCAGCTGTAATGAATGAGTAGGAAAGTGTATCTATAGTCTTGCAATGTTGTTATTATTAGCGACTTGGGACTTTTTTTAATATCGAGGAATATTTCACATTCTCTGGTCATAGGAGTAACAATATTAATTTGTGAGACTGACCTTTGGATGCAGGCACCATCAGCCCAGTAAAACAGTCAATAGAAAGCGAATTATTTAAATGTGTGCTCACTCAGTTGTGCCTAACATATAATACAACTGCTGGTCTATAACCAGTGTGATCCTATAGCCTATGTCAAATGTTGAAATATACTCTATATATTTTTTAAACGGTCCGAACAACAATGCATTGGCAGGGACATTCAAGCAAAGCTGATATGTGGTGATAATGTTTTGGCCAATAGCCTACTGCACAAACCTCATTGCTACAGAACTGTTTTTAATTGGTTAATGTTGCGTAGGATTATGTTTTTTAAGTCATGTTAAAAGAAAATCTGAGCGGTAGATCTCGGCTTGCATTTTGACTCGCGATGTTGACTCAGAAAAGGTTGGTGACCTCTGCTCTAGGGCAATTCAAAAGGCTGATGGAGGACCTTTTAACTGAGGAACATTTTTGTTTCTTAATGATTGTGTTTTGTTTCATGTATTAATGTGAATATTGACTGTATATTGCTGGGTATATTGTATACTCCACCCCTGTTTCTGTAGGTTTTCACTCCAATCCCAGTTGTAGCTAACCTGACTCACCTTATCAATCACCTCATTATTAAAATCAGGTGCACGAGATTGGGGTTGGAGCAAAAACCTAAAGGACAGTTGCTCTCCAGGAACAGGGTTGGAGAGCCCTGGTATTGTAACGGCGTTCTTCTTTTGTTGAAAGAGAGTCGGACCGAAATGCAGCGTGTAAGTTACTCATGTTTATTTAGTGAAGACAAACGAACTAACTATACACGAATAACTAATACATACAAAAATAACAAACAGAACGTGAAACCAATTACAGCCTGACTGGTGCACACTACACAGAGACAGGAACAATCACCCACGAAATACAAAGCGAAAATCAGGCTACCTAAATACGGTTCCCAATCAGCGACAACGAGAATCACCTGACTCTGATTGAGAACCGCCTCAGGCAGCCAAACCTATTAAACACACACACCCTTAATCAGCTACAATCCCAAACACTACAAAACCCCAATACGAAAATACAATACAATAACCCATGTCACACCCTGGTCTAACCAAATATATAACGAAAACACAAAATACAATGACCAAGGCGTGACAGGTATAGTGTATATTGAAATGTATACAGGGCTCATCTGTAAAAGAGACCTTGGTCTCAGCATGACTCCTTCTCAAAATGAAGGTTAAATAAATAGAGGTGGACTACATCACAAATGGCACCCTATTACCTATATAGTGCAGTACCTTTGACCAGGACTCTGGTCAAAAGTAGGGAACTCTATAGGGAATAGGGTGTCATATGGGACTCAGCTGTGGGATGAAGCTGCAGCAGAGTGGACTCCCCTGTCCCAAGTAATGAAGATGGATGCTTGGCCCAGTGGCGGGCAGCACTGGGCAGGCAGACACAGCTGAGCGCTCCCTGCTCCATGGTCCCTGACTGTCAGCCAGCCCTGCTGAGTAAGCGGGCAGAACCATGACCTTGTCCCAAATGGTACCGTATTCCCTACTATAGTGTACTACCTTTGACCAGGACCCATAGAGCAGATATTGGGAATAGGGTGCCATTTGGGTCAAAGTCGTGCACGGTGCTGTCCGCTTACACATCGCTCTATTTCTGCCCACTTTTATTATTATTATTAGGATTTGGTCTGTGTGCTCAGTGCTGGCGGGTGTATTATGTAATTATACCTGGCAGGTTATATCACATAAGACACTCAGCCTATGTGTGTGAACTGTGATGACGCATCGGAAATATGGAGGTCTTGTATTGTATACTGGACAATCTCTTGATGCTCATAATATCCCAGCCAGTGCAGGATGGTGTGCCTCTAAATCATGTGAGGAGGTAAATGAGGGCTGGTTAGGACTTGTGAGGGCTGGTTAGGAATGGTTAGAACTGGTTAGGACTAGTGAGGGCTGGTTAGGAATGGTTAGAACTGGTTAGGACTAGTGAGGGCTGGTTAGGACTAGTGAGGGCTAGTGAGGGTTGGTTAGGAATGGTTAGAACTGGTTAGGACTAGTGAGGGCTGATTAGGACTAGTGAGGAATGGTTTGGACTGGTTAGGACTAGTGAGTGCTAGTTAGAACTAGTGAAGGCTGGTTCGGAAATGGTTAGAACTGTTTAGGACTAATGAGGGCTGGTTAGGATTAGTGAGGGCTGATTAAGATTAGTGAGGGCTGGTTAGGACTTGTGAGGGCTGGTATGGATCTCATTTGGGTGGAAGGCCACTGAGAGGTAGTAACTAAATTGTGGAACATGGAGTGTGTCCCAAATGTATACAGTAGTGCACTACTTATGACCAGACCACTATGGTGAAAAGAAGTGCATTATAAAGGGAATAGGGTGCCATTTGGGACACATTACCAAGCTTGCTGGGGTACATCAGGCATTCATCATACATACTCGATATGGCTGAAGGATGGTTATTGAGCTCGGCATTGATGGTAGGCACTATAGAGTACATTTATATTTTAGGAATTTCAGCCTTCATGTACATCTCTCAAATCGATGTTGAGCTCCAAAACAAAATATTTTATGCTGGTGAAAAGTTGAAATATTGAGATTTTTTTCAAAACCGTCTTCCGTTATATCAACCTGTCTAATGCTATTAATGTGCAGAAAACATACTCATAATAAGTACTCCTTCAGATACAGCAAATTCAGTCATTTTTGTAACTATTCGTGTAACAAAAATAATGGTTACAATTTAATTAGTTCTGATTGTAATAATCTTCAATGCTACCCAAGGAAACAAACCAATGAGATTCTTAATCTAATCTTTAGAATATTTGATAACAGTGGAGGCTCCTCAGAAGATGGAGGGAAGGACCATCCTCCTCAGTGAATTTCATTTAAAAAACTATCCTTTTTAGATTAAACAGTACTAAATATATTCACGTCACTAAATAACAACCGTAAGCACACAGCCAAGACAATGCAGGAGTGGCTTCGGAACAAGTCTCTGAATGTCCTTGAGTGGTCCTGCCAAAGTCCGGACTTGAACCAGATCCAACATCTTTGTAGAGACCTGAAAATAGCTGTGCAGCGACGCTAGTTGTTCAACCTGACAGAGCTTGAGACAATCTGCAGAGAAGAATGGGAGAAACTCCCAAAATACAGGTGTGCCAAGCTCGTAGCGTCATACCCAAGAAGAATTGAGGCTGTAATCGCTGCCAAAGGTGCTTCAACAAAGTACTGAGTAAAGGTTCTGAATACTTACGTAAATGTGACATTTCAGTTTTTAATTTGTAATAAATTTGCAAACATTTCTAAAAACCTTTTTTGCCTTGTCATTACGGGGTATTTTATGTAGATTGAAAAAAAATGTAATAAATTTTAGAATAAGGCTGTAATGTAACAAAATGTGGAAAGGGGTCTGAATACTTTCTGAATGCATTGTATATATTTTTTTACTTTCACTTACTTAGCTAGCGAATGCAGCTAGGTAATTTATGTTATGAATGTTTGGCTTGGAAGGTTTTTTCCGCCTGGTCACAGACAGCTGTTGTATTGTGCCCTGAAGTCCACAAGTGAAGGGAAAAGGTGAGAGGAGGAAAGAGCGTAGAAACAAGACAGAATTATATACACAACGAGCAAAGTGATCATGCAGTTTATATGCTGCTGAGTTCTGTGCATGTATTCATTCCACCAATTCTGTTGAAAAAAAACAGGGATAAACATACCTGAATTTGTCCAATAGAATCTCTCGTTTGCAAATGTTGCAGAATTACAACTTAGATCATCTAGATGCAGGCAAGAGTGTGCAAGGTGGTATTGAATGTGTCACTGTCTGTCACCTTGATTACGCTAATTTCTCTCGAACTGCACACCTGCGCACCTTGTAAACCTTCATTTGTCGTCTAGGTTGTAGCAACATCATGTACAGTAGTAGCCCAAACCTATAAACGTTACAGTGAACTGGGTGAATGGAATATGAATGACAGTCATCCAATATGCTGTAGTAGAAATAAGGCCGCGGTCCTTATTTTTGTTGTTGTTATAATCCTCCCTCATCTTAAACAGCACTGACCACCACTGTTGGATAATGTTGATTTGATTTTATTAGGATCTCTTTTAGTCCCCATTTGGACTAATTTTCCAAGAGTCCTTAACATTAAAATACAATTTATAATACAAACACACTTTCACATATAACACACTATTACAAACATACACAATACACTAGCATAATGACACAATAAATACTCAATCTAAAAATGTAAAATATATATATAAAAAATGTATAAACTGTTTTTAAGAGGGTGGTGATAAATTGGTCATGCGGAAAGAAGAAGCAAAGAAGTCCAGCGCTGAAAAAATCAATTAAAATCAATGTGTAGGAGGAGGACTATGATATATAGTTCCTTTCTAAGATTTACGGGTTTAACAGGAACAGTAAAGCCTTGTGAGATGTGAAGCGTAGTGAAGTGAACCAGGAGGGTCTGCTCCACAGTGTGTGTTCCAAATGGCAGTCTTTCCCCTTTATTGTGCATTACTTAATTAGAGCCTTATGTGCCCTGGTCAAAAGAAGTGCACTATATATTGTTGGGAATAGGGTGCCATGTGGGGCAGATCCTATGAGGGAAGTGCAATGACGCTGTGCCTTTGGCAGAGCAGGGGCCAGGGGGGAGAGGGGAGAGGCAGCATGCTGTGTAGTGTGGAGTATAGCACCCTTCATCAGTGAAGACAGCGGTAGGGGAAGGGTTGAAAGGGACGCAGTCTGGCTCCTCCGAGTGTGTCAGCCTGTCAAAGGATAGTGTGTCAGCCTGTCATAGGGTGGTGTGTCTGCCTGTCATAGGGTGGTGTGTCTGCCTGTCATAGGATGATGTGTCAGCCTGTCATATGGTGGTGTGTCTGCCTGTCATAGGGTGGTGTGTCTGCCTGTCATAGGGTGGTGTGTCAGCCTGTTATAGGGTGGTGTGTCTGCCTGTCATAG